>NC_057811.1:261584188-261884188 GCF_018294505.1 Triticum aestivum
CCCTGCCGCCGCCGCCTCCGGTCACCGTCGTCAACTCCGGCGGGATCCGAGCGGTTGACGAGATCCACACCTCCCTGGATCCAAACCCCACGCCTCGTCCGGTTCCCTCCGTCCCTAGTCCTCCCCGTCCCATTTTTGCGAGGGTATAATTCCTCTAAGTCCTAGATCTGCTAAACCATGTTGCATATTCATCATGTGATAACTTCGTGCATGTTGCTCCGATTTGCGTGTATGATATGTCAAAATGTTCATCTCTGAATGCTCTACAGGATGGTGTAGTTTGCATGCATATTACTGTTCATATTGGTGCTTTAATCCTCGTCGCAGATGTGCTAAATGTTATAATCTGCTGGAAGTTAGCATAACTTGCGGATTTGTCTTTTTCATAGCATTTTGTGTGATTATCTTTTGAGCATCATGTCAACATGTTTTAGGAGCATATTCATGCAATCCTTACAGTGGTGAAATACATGCATTTTTATGTGCCCTATGGTGACTAGCACAAGCATGCAAAGTAGGGTTTTCTAGCAGTAGCTCAGTGTTCATGTTTTGTAGTGCTTGACATGTACATGCTTGACATGCCCTTTGATACCGTGAAATGTTCCTGTAGCATATACTTTTGTTCTCTCAAAGTATGCATCATGAATCTGTTTTCAGCCTTACTCTATTTTTCACTAAATCTGAGAATCTGTTATAACTTGCAATCTTGTCTTGTTGAATGCAATTGATCTATAGGTTATATGGAGATGCTTAGTAATCATGTTTTGCCATGCTTAACCTGTACTTTGATTCCATGGTTTTGTTGGCCATGATATTGCACTATAGCTATCGGCGTCCTGGGAAAGGGGGTCCCCAAACTTGCCTGCCTGCGGCCCACGGCGTGGCTCCACTAACGGCCTGGTATGGCCCATCTTCATCAGCAAACACTCAAGACCCTCGCGGGGTGCCAAGCCTCGCGAGGCGGACAACACAAGACCTCCTCAGGGGCAGCCTCACTAGGCTGGCTCGCGAGGAGCGGAGATATCAAGGCGAGGGGCACCTCACGAAGTTTTCGTGACGTGAGCCATGACGACCAAGGCCAGGCGGGCACCAGCGCACGCAGAGTACCGGTTGCCTCTTTGGTGCTAAAGGGGCAAGCGCATGTGAGGAGTCCCGAGGCATCAGTTAAAGGTTTCCATATTGGTGCAATGAGACCAAGATCAGCAGGACAGCAGGACGGAGGTCATCGTGGAGCCCACGACGGCGTCACCACTACAGCCTTTGGCAGGCGAAGACCGCCTTTGGTCAGGATAGCTTGTACTAGCTGTCCCCCTTCAAATTGGCCGTTGTGGGATCCCTTCCCGCCTAAACATTTGGGAAGAGGACCCGTGCCACTATAAATAGGACTAGCCACCACCCTAGCAAAGGGAGGACGATTCAGATCATCCCCAATCACACAAGCTCAGCGAGCTCGAGAATGCCTCTCCTCAGGAGGTTGTTCTTCCCTTGTACTTGTTCATCCTTAGCCTATAAGGTAATCCACCACACCACACTGGACTAGGGTATTACACCACATCGGTGGCCCGAACCAGTATAAACTCTTGTGTCCCTTGTTCCTTGGGTTCGGTGGGCTAGGCCTTGAGATCGTTGCGAGAGTGGGCTAGGGGGAGAGAGATCTTCATGCAAACCCCAGTGTTCGAACCTCAAGGGTTTTGCCGGAACCCGTAATCCGACATTTGGCGCACCAGGTAGGGGTGCGCTGAAGCCTTTCTTCCGTCGATCCACACTCCACTGCTCTACCACGTCCATGGCGGACGCACGCCGAGCCTGCGCCGAGTGCCGGGCCGCTCTGGCCGCCTGTGTCGCTCAGACAGCTGCTGTCGGCGGGCCTCCCCGTCGTTCTCCATCACCCGCTGCCGACGCTGCCACAGGCCTGGCGGGAAACAAGCAGCAAGCATCATCGCTGCACCCCTCTGTGCGGTGGGACGGCCGCACCACCACCCCGTCGCTGACTCCGGCCGGCTCATCGTCCTACGCTCGTCGCGCGCCCACGGACGCGCAGGCCGCGCTGCTCATGGCATGCAAGCTCCTGCACTCCCGCTCGGTCGACGACCTCTACGAGGACTGGCTGGACTGCATCGCCGAACTCGTCAGCGCCGCTAGGGGCTCCCCCGTACCATCTCTCTCGCTGCCTCGCCCTCCTCCAGCTGTGGACAATGTAGCTCATGGAGCGCCTCTGCCACCTCCGCACCACGATGCCATCCCGGCACCAAGACGCGCGGCCCCTCGGCGCGACCCACCACGCCGAGCGCCCGCGGGCGAAGAAGGCAGCTGCCAAGAAGTTCCCCGACCATGAGCAAACGCTCCTACGCTCCAGGCGCCACCATGTCAAGACCGTGTGCCGCCTGCGGTGGCGGTGCGTGGGCATCAAGATCAAGCTCCGCCCCCGCGACGGGCCCAGTAGCCACAGCAGGCTGCGGTGCCTTCACTCCAGAGTTGCGTAGCGTCGTTTGGCCGGGCAAGTTCAAGCCAGACCTGCCCCCGCGCTACGACGGCACCCCCGACCCTGCGGAGTTCTTGCAGCTCTACGAGCTGAGCATCGAGGCGGCCAACGGCGACGAGAAAGTCATGGCGAACTGGTTTCCCATGGCTCTCAAAGATGGTGCTCGCTCGTGGCTCCTGAATTTGCCCCCAGGGTCAATCTCCTCCTGGGGTGAGATGCGCGACCGCTTCGTTGCTAACTTCCAGGGCACACGCGACCGGCCGTCGGCTGCGGGTGACCTGCACTGCATCAAGCCGTAGCCAGGAGAGACCTGCAGAAGTACATCCAGCGCTTCAATAGCGATCGCCTCAAGATTCCCAAGGTGACGGACGAGGCCTTCATTTCAGCGTTCTTTGATGGTGTCCATGACGTCAAGATAAAGCAGGAGCTCGCCATCCACGAGGAGCTATGCACGGCTTTGGAGATGTTCAACATGGCGACCAAGTGCACAAGAACTGAGGAGGGGCACCTCCCCCTCCTCGAGCTCCCTACTGTCGACCCAGAAGAGAAGAAAGCCAAGGCCAAGGACATGAAGCGCAAGGGAGTAGCCGTGCTCGCGGCAGAGCCAGACACGAAGCGCGGTCGGGACCACCCCGAGTCGTCTAAGAGCAGCCGTCCGTTCTGCGCCTTCCACAACGTACACAACCACAACACCAACGACTGCCAAGAGCTCAGGGCTATTCGAGATGGATGCTTCGGTCGACGCCCCGAGGTGACCAGGGCTATGACCGAGGAGGAGGACGAAGTGGAGGACGCTGGGATGACCCCAGCACCCATCAGGAGTGGCGCGACCGGCCTCACGAGGACCACTGGCAGGACCAGCCTCGTGAGGGCGCCTAGAGGGACCAGCCCCGTGAGGACCGTCCTCAGGGCAATACTGGCCTCCCTCCGTTGCCACCACCGCCAAGAAGGAACGACGACCACCATCAGGATGAGGGGGCTGAGGGCTTCCAGGAGCCGTGCGCTGTCGCTTGCATCTTGGGCGGTGCTCGGGCCCCAGCTTCCCAGCGCATCTTCAAGCAGTTTGCTCGTGAGGTGAATGCGGCCCTTCCCAGGCTCGAGGCCACGTGCCCGCTCAGGTGGTCCAAGTGCGCCATCACCTTTAGCTCGTCGGATCAGCTCAAATGCGCGGCTACCGCCGGCGCCCTCCCGATGCTTTGCTCACCCATCATCAGCAACGACCAAGTCACCAAGACCCTCATCGACGGTGGCGCAGGGTTCAATGTCCTGTCCGTCGAGACATTCGATAGCCTCCAAGTGCCATCCAATCAGTTATAGCCTACCAAGCCTTTCTCAGGAGTGACCGACGGCTCCACCACCCCGATAGGGCAGGTTCGCCTCCCTGTCACCTTCGGCCAGTGTAACAACTACCGCACCGAGCTCATTGACTTCGACGTCAGCCACATCCGTCTGCCATACAACGCCATCCTTGGGTATCCAGCATTGGCCAAGTTTATGGCAGTGACCCACCACGGCTACAACGTCCTCAAGATGCCAGGGAGCGGCGGAGTCATCACGGTCCCCTGCGAAGAAAGAGATGTCGTGTGCTCCCTCCAGCGCGCCTTCCAACCCGGGGCGATCGAAGACCCCGACAACAAGGGCACCGTGTACCCTCCTGAGGCCATCCCTAAGAAGAAGAAACAACTACTCCACCAAGGGCCTCAGGAGAGCGGCGTCTCCGGCGGCACCACCTCAGGATACGTGCCCACAGTTGTGGCGCCTCCCTCCATCGCATAGGAAGTCGCGCCTGGCTCCCTCCTCGGGCAAGGCTTGTTGGCTCTCTTCTGGATGGCCTCAGACCTAGCCATCATCACGAGGGAGGCGCTCGGGAACCATGTGGAGGCATGCTTCACCGCACGTTTCCCACCGAAGGGCATTGGGCGAGGAGCGCCCGGTGCTCAGGAGTTCATCGTCAAGGCGACCCAGGAACTTCAAGAGGCAAGGACCATACACCGCGACCACAGCCCACCGCCCGATGTAGCTCCCCATCCAGGCGAGGACGGCTGGCTACGCGTCTGCATCGACATTCCAGGGCTCAACAGGGCCGCATTTGAGGAGCGCTTCTGGCCTTCGCCCGTTGGCTGGTGCGAGGGTCCACCTCACAGCTATGTTCGCATGCCATTAGGCCTGCCGAACGCGGCTGTCACTTTCCAGTGCCGCTTACGGAGCATCCTCGCGGCCCAGGAGGCCAGGCATCACGCAGTCCTGGCGGAGATGGCGACGGTCCTCAACACTAGCATCAACTACAAGGAGTAATCAACACTACTAGCAACCCACAGGTACCAATCTGAGGTTTTGACACAAAGATTGGATACAAGAGATGAACTAGGGTTTGAGATGAGATGGTGCTGGTGAAGATGTTGATGGAGATTGACCCCCTCCCACTGAGAGGATCGATGGTGATGACGATGGTGATGATTTCCCCCTCCCGGAGGGATGTTTCCCCCGCAGAACAGCTCCGCCGGAGCCCTACATTTGTTCTGCAAAGGTTCCGCCTCGTGGCGGCGGTGTTTCGTCCCGAAAGCTTCCCCCTTATTTTTTCTCGGATGAAAGACTTCATATAGCAGAAGATGGGCATCGGAGGCCTGCCAGGGGGCCCACGAGACAGCGGGTGCGCCCAGGGAGTAGGGCACGCCCCCACCCTCATGACCAGGGTGTGGGCCCCCTTTGGTTGATTCGTTCTCCAGTATTTTTTATATATTCCAAAACGTGCTCCCGTGATGTTTCAGGACTTTTGGAGTTGTGCAGAATAGGTCTCTAATATTTGCTCCTTTTCCAGCCCAGAACTCCAGCTGCAGGCATTCTCCCTCTTCATGTAAACCTTGTAAAATAAGAGAGAAAAGGCATAAGTATTGTGACATAATGTGTAATAATATCCCATAATGCAATAAATATCGATATAAAAGCATGGTGCAAAATGGACGTATCAACTCCCCCAAGCTTAGACCTCGCTCGTCCTCAAGCGGAAACCGATAACGAAAAATATGTCCACATGTTTAGAGATAGAGGTGTCAATAAAATACAATACGGACATGAGGGCATCATGATCATTCTTGTAACAGCAACCTATATAAATATTGTCATATGATTTCTTATGCTCAAGTAATAATCTATTCACAATGTAAAATATGAATCAGAAACTTCATTGAAAACCAACAAACTATAATCTCGGTCATTGAAGCAATTGCAATTTATCATAGCATCAGAAAGAATCATTGTAAGAGCTTTTCAGCAAGTCCACATACTCAACTATCATTTAGTCTTTCACAATTGCTAACACTAACACAATACTTATGGGTATGGAGTTTTAATCGGACACAGAGAAAGATAGGGGCTTATAGTGTTGCCTCCCTACCTTTGACCTCAAGGGTAATGTCAACAATAATAGTTCATGATAACTCACATCCAATTGGGTATATATATCGGGATCTTTCCAAAACAATGTGCTTGCCAAAGAATAAAATGTAAAAAGGAAAGGTGAAGATCACCATGACTCCTGTATAGGGTATAAGACAAGAATAAAAGATAGGCCCTTCGCAGAGGGAAGCAGAGGTTGTCATGTGCTTTTATGGTTGGATGCACAAAATCTTAATGCGAAAGAACGTCACTTTATATTTCCACTTGTGATATGGACCTTTATTATGCAGTTTGTCGCTTTTATTTCTTCCACATCACAAAATCGTATAAAGCTTATTTTCTCCACACTAATGAATCATACATATTTAGGGAGGAATTTTTATTGCGTGCAACAATGACAACTTACTTGAAGGATCTTACTCAATCCATAGTTAGATATGGTCGACTCTTATGGCAAAAACTGGGTTTAAGGGTATTCGAAAGCACAAGTAGTATCTTGATACGTCTCCAACGTATCTATAATTTTTGATTGTTCCATGCTATTATATTATCCATCTAGGATGTTTTATATGCATTTATATGCTATTTTATATGATTTTTGGGACTAACCTATTAACCTAGAGCCCAGTGCCAGTTTCTATTTTTCCTTGTTTTTGAGTTTTACAGAAAACGAAAATCAAACGGAGTCCAATTGACCTGAAATTTCACGGAGCATATTTTTGGACCAGAAGAAGGCCATGGAGTAAAAGAGTTGGGCCAGAAGAGTCCCGGGCTGCCCACGAGGGTGGGGGGCGCGCCTCCCTACCTCGTGGACAGCCCGGAGACCCCCCTGACTTGTTCCCGACGCCAAAACCTCTTATATATACCCAAACTTCCAGAAAGAAACCTAGATCGGGAGTTCCGCCGCCGCAAGCCTCTGTAGCCACCAAAAACCAATCGAGACCCTGGTCCGGCACCCTACAGGAGGGGGGATCCATCACCGGTGGCCATCTTCATCATCCTGGCGCTCTCCATGACGAGGAGGGAGTAGTTCACCCTCGGGGCTGAGGGTATGTACCAGTAGCTATGTGTTTGATCTCTCTCTCTCTCTCTCTCTCGTGTTCTTGAGGTGGTACGATCTTGATGTATCACGAGCTTTGCTATTATAGTTGGATTTTATGATGTTTCTCCCCCTCTACTCTCTTGTAATGGATTAAATTTTCCCTTTGAAGTTATCTTATCGGGTTGAGTCTTTAAGGATTTGAGAACACTTGATGTATGTCTTCCATGTGCTTATCTGTGGTGACAATGGGATATCACGTGATCTACTTGATGTATGTTTTGGAGATCAACTTGCGGGTTCCGTGACCTCGTGAACTTATGCATAGGGGTTGGCACACGTTTTCGTCTTGACTCTCCGGTAGAAAGTTTGGGGCACTCTTTGAAGTACTTTGTGTTGGTTTGAATAGATGAATCTGAGATTGTGTGATGCATATCGTATAATCATACCCATGGATACTTGAGGTGACATTGGAGTATCTAGGTGACATTAGGGTTTTGGTTGATTTGTGTCTTAAGGTGTTATTCTTGTACGAACTCGATGATAGATCGAACGGAAAGAATAGCTTCGTGTTATTTTACTACGGACTCTTGAATAGATCGATCAGAAAGAATAACTTTGAGGTGGTTTCGTACCCTACCATAATCTCTTCGTTTGTTCTCCGCTATTAGTGACTTTGGAGTGACTCATTGTTGCATGTTGACGGATAGTTATATGATCTAATTATGTTATTATTGTTGAGAGAAGTTGCACTAGTGAAAGTAAGAGCCCTTGGCCTTGTTTCTACACATTGCAATACCGTTTACGCACACTTTTATCATTAGTTACCTTGCTGTTTTTATATTTTCAGATTACAAAAACCTATATCTACCATCCATATTGCACTTGTATCACCATCTCTTCGCCGAACTAGTGCACCTATACAATCTACCATTGCATTGGGTGTGTTGGGGACACAAGAGACTCTTTGTTATTTGGTTGTAGGTTTGTTTGAGAGAGACCATCTTCATCCTACGCCTCCCACGGATTGATAAATCTTAGGTCATCCACTTGAGGTAAATTTGCTACTGTCCTACAAAGCTCTGCACTTGGAGGCCCAACAACGTCTACAAGAAGAAGGTTGTGTAGTAGACATCATATCTCTACTTGGTGCAAATAATTTGGCTAGCATGAGGGGGAAAGGCAAGCTCAACATGTTGGATAATCCATGACAATATACATTATTTCAAATATAAGAAAACATAACCCATTACGTTGTCTTCCTTGTCCAACATCAACTCTTTATCATGTCATATTTTAATGAGTGCTAACAATCATAAAAGATGTACAAGATAGTATATTTATATGTGAGAACCTCTCTTTGTTTATTACTTCCTATTAATTGCAACGATGACCAAAAAATATGTTTGTCAACTCTCAACAACTTTTATTCATCATACTCTTTATATGTGAAGTCATTACTCTACATAAGATCAATATGATCTCTTTATTTCTTTCTATTCTTTCTTTTTCTTTTATTCCCTCACGATCATAGCAAGATAATCAAGCCCTTGACTCAAAACTAATCTTTATTATATATAGCTCACGGACTCGATTACATAGAAGGATCATAAAGCAGAGCTCAAGACTAGTTCATACTAAAACTTTATTCTACTAGATCAAGAATCACCAAAAGGATCGAACTAAGAAAGACGGTAAAGATAGGAGTGTGATGGTGATACGATATCGGGGCACCTCCCCTAATCTTGGCAGTTGCCAAGGGGAGTGCCCATACCCATGTGATTATATCTCTTTCCTCGGGGTTGGTGATGATGGAGTTGTTGATGATGTAGGCTTGTCGTCCATCTTCCAAGGCATAGGCTCACCATCATAAAAGGATGATTGAGTCTCCGGGATCCTCAAATCTGCAGCCAAACTCATCCTCTTGAATCTATATTCATACTCACAGTTTTGGTTTTGTAGGTCATAGATCTGGGCTTGGAGGCGCTCAATTTTCTCGTGAAGTTTGAAGGTGGCCTCCCCAATGTTCTTGGCATCCAGCTTGTGGTTGTTGGTGAACTCCATGATCATTATGTGATTGGCGTCGAGTACACGTTCCACCATCCCCTGGCACATGAAAACTTGTTGCTCCATTGCTTCGAGCCTTGTCTCCGCGCTTCCGGTCCTCCTTTGTCCCTCAACATCGCGGATGTGTAGCAACCCCTCAGACATCTCAATGGTTTGAGGATGTTGCAGCACTTCCGGGTGGTAGGGGTGGATGAACTTCTCGAAGAACTTTTCCTTGGGAGCACTTGCAGACGTCATGGTGATCTAGATCTTCAGAAAATAGCTCGAAAGAAAAACAGAGGATATTTGCCTGATACGGTGGTCAAAACCTTTGGGAGATTATATAATGAATTTTTACCAACTAAAAGAAGTACGTGCAAGAAAACAGAGTCCGGAGAGCACACGAGGTGCCCACGAGGCAGGGGGCGCGCCCTCCACCCTCGTGGACGCCTCGTGTCCTTCCCGTACTACTTCTTAGTTTCCTATTTTCTTAAATATTCCAAAACGGAGAAAAATTGCTATTAGAACTATTTTGGAGTCGGTTTACTTACCGTACCACATACCTATTCCTTTTCGGAGTCTGAAGCGTTCTGGAAAGTGTCCCTTATGTACTCCTCCGGGGTTACGGTATCAATAACATTAGTTTCAACATTTATGGGATTACCTGAGATATAATGTTTGATTCTTTGACCGTTCAACACCTTCGGATTTGTTCCTTGGAAGGTGTTAATTTTTATGGCACCGGAACGATAGACCTCCTCGATAACGTAAGGACCTTCCCATTTAGAGAGAAGTTTTCCTGCAAAAAATCTTAAACGAGAGTCGTATAGCAAAACATAATCACCTACATTAAACTCACGCTTTTGTATCCTTTTGTCATGCCATCTTTTAAGTTTTTCTTTAAACAGTTTGGCATCCTCATAGGCTTGAGTTCTCCATTCATCAAGTGAGCTAATGTCAAATAGCCTCTTCTCACCGGCAAGTTTGAAATCATAATTGAGCTCTTTAATGGCCCAATATGCCTTATGTTCTAGTTCGAGAGGTAAGTGACATGCTTTTCCATAAACCATTTTATACGGAGACATACCCATAGGATTTTTATATGCAGTTCTATAGGCCCATAATGCATCATCAAGTTTCTTGGACCAATTCTTTCTAGATCTATTAACAGTCTTTTGAAAAATTAATTTAATCTCTGTATTACTCAATTCTACTTGACCACTGGACTGCGGGTGATAAGGAGATGCAATTCTATGGTTAGCGTCATACTTAGCAAGCATTTTAAAAAAAGCACCATGAATAAAATGTGAACCACCATCAGTCATTAAGTATCTAGGGACTCCAAACCTCGGAAAAATAACTTCTTTAAGCATCTTAATAGAGGTGTTATGATCAGCACTACTAGTTGGAATAGCTTCCACCAACTTAGTTACGTAATCAACAACAACTAAAATATGTGTATACCCATTAGAGGAAGGAAACATCCCCATATAATCAAAGCCCCAAACATCAAATGGTTCAATAACAAGTGAATAGTTCATAGGCATTTCTTAACGTCTACTAATATTACCAATTATTTGACATTCATCACAAGACAATACAAACTTACGGGCATCTTTGAAGAGAGTAGGCCAATAAAAACTGGATTGCAATACCTTATGTGCAGTTCTATCTCCAACGTGGTGTCCTCCATAAGCCTCGGAGTGACACTTGCGTAGGATCTGTTCCTGTTCATGCTCAGGTACACAACGTCTAATAACACCATCTACTCCTTCTTTATAAAGGTGCGGGTCATCCCAAAAGTAATTTCTCAAATAATAGAAAAACTTTTTCTTTTGCTGGTATGTGAAGCTAGGTGGTATAAATTTAGCAACAATGTAATTAGCATAATCATAGAACAGTACGAGAAGCATTTATGATAGCTAATTGTTCATCAGGAAAGCTATCATCAATAGGTAGTGGGTCATCAAGAACATTCTCTAACCTAGACAAGTTGTCTGCAACGGGGTTCTCAGCTCCCTTTCTTTCAATAACATGCAAATCAAATTCTTGTAGCAAGATAACCCATCTAATAAGTCTAGGTTTAGCATCTTTCTTTTCCATAAGATATTTAATAGCAGCATGATCGGTGTGAACAGTTACTTTAGAATCAACAATATAAGGTCTAAACTTATCACAAGCGAATACAACTGCTAAAAATTCTTTTTCAGTAGTAGCATAATTTCTGTGGGCACTGTCTAGAGTTTTACTAGCATATTGGATAACATTTAATTTCTTATCAACTCTTTGTCCAAGAATAACACCTACAGCATAATCACTAGCGTCACACATAATTTCAAAGGGTAAATTCCAATCAGGTGGCTGAACAATAGGTGCAGAAATCAAGGCTTTCTTAAGTATTTCAAATGCTTCTACACAATCATCATTAAAGATAAAAGGAACATCTTTTTGTAAGAGGTTAGTCGAGGCCGACAAATTTTTGAGATGTCCTTAATGAAACTCCTATAAAAACCGGCATGACCAAGGAAACTTCTTATACCTTTAATGTCCTTGGGACACGACATCTTTTCAATAGCATCAACTTTAGCTTTATCAACTTCAATACCTCTATTAGAAATTTTATGCCCCAAGACAATACCTTCATTAACCATAAAGTGGCACTTCTCCCAATTCAAGACAAGATTAGTTTCTTCACATCTCTGCAAAACTCGATCAAGGTTGCTCAAGCAATCATCAAAAGAAGTTCCATATACGGAAAAATCATCCATGAAAACCTCAACAATCATTTCACAAAAATCAGAGAATATAGCCATCATGCATCTTTGAAAGGTAGCAGGTGCATTGCACAAACCAAAAGGCATACGTCTATAAGCAAAGGTACCGAAAGGATAAGTAAAAGTGGTCTTTTCTTAATCCTCTTTTGACACAGGTATTTGAGAGAAACCAGAGTAACCATCTAGAAAGCAAAAATGTGTGTGTTTGGATAATCTTTCTAGCATTTGATCAATAAAAGATAAATGGTAATGATCCTTTTTAGTAGCGTTATTTAGTTTACAAAAATCAATTACCATTCTATAACCTGTAACAATTCTTTATGGGATCAATTCATCTTTATCATTAGGAACAACAGTAATACCTCCCTTCTTAGGGACACAATGGACAGGACTTACCCACTGACTATCAGCAACAGCATAAATTATACCTGCCTCCAGAAGCTTTAATATTTCTTTTCTTACCACTTCTTTCATCTTAGGATTTAACCTTCATTGGTGATCAACAACCGGTTTAGCGTCTTTCTCCAATTTTATTTTGTGCTGGTATAGAGTGGGACTAATGCCCTTAAGATCATCAAGAGTATATCCAATAGCAGCACGGTGCTTCTTCAGAGTTTTCAATAATTGCTTTTCTTCATGCTCTGAAAGGTTAGCACTAATAATAACATGATATATCTTTTTCTCATCAAGATAAGCATATTTAAGAGTATCTAGTAATGGTTTAAGCTCAAAAACGGGATCACCCTTGGGTGGAGGAGGATCCCCTAGGATTTCAGCAGGCAAGTTGTGTTTCAAAATAAGTCCCTGTTTAAAGAATACTTCATCTATTTCCGTTCTTTCATTCATAAACATATCATTTTCATGGTCTAGCAAATATTGTTCTAAAGGATCATTAGGAGGCACGTCAATACAAGCAAGACCAATAATTTCATCTTTCCTAGGCAATTCTTTATCATGGGGTTGTCTACGAAATTTAGCGAAATTAAACTCATGAGACATATCCCCAAAACCAATAGTAACAACATCCTTTTTGCAGTCTATCCTAGCATTAAGAATATTCAAGAAGGGTCTACCAAATATAATGGGACAAAAGTCATCTTCTGGGGAACCAAGAACAAGAAAATCAGTAGGATATTTAACTTTCCCACACAAGACTTCAACATCTCTAACAATCCCAACTGGTGAAAATAGTGTCTCTATTGGCAAGCTTAATTGTAACATCAATTTCTTCTATCTCAACAGGTGCAATATCATGCATAATTTCTTTTTTATAAAGAATGAGGTATTGCACTTGCACTAGCACCCACATCACATAAGCCATGATAGCAATGATCTCCTATTTTAACAGAAATAACAAGCATGCCTACAACAGGTCTATGTTTATTTTTAGTATCAGGTCTAGCAATTCTAGCAGCTTCATCACAGAAGTAAATAACATGCCCATCAATATTATCGGCCAAGAGATCTTTAACCATAGCAATACTAGGTTCAACTTTAATTTGCTCAGGGGTTGTGGGTGTTCTAGTATTACTCTTACGAACAACAGTTGAAGCTTTAGCATGATCCTTTATTCTAACAGGGAAAGGTGGTTTCTCAATATAAGCAGTAGGAACAACAGGATCAACATTATAAGTGATAGTCTTTTCTTCAACTTTAATAGGTGCAACTACTTTTACTTCAATGGGAGGATTATATTTAAACCACTTCTCCTTAGGGAGATCAACATGAGTAGCAAAGGATTCACTGAAAGAAGCTACTATCTCAGAGTCAAGTCCATATTTAGTGCTAAATTCACGGAAAACATCAGTGTCCATAAAAGATTTACCGCAATCAAACTTAGGTGTTATACCTGACTCCTTACCTTCATTGAGATCCCAATCTTCAGAGTTTCATTTAATTCTTTCCAATAAATCCCATTTGAATTCAATAGTCTTCATCATAAAAGAGCTAGTACAAGAAGTATCGAGCATGGAGCGATTATTGAGAGAAAGCCGAGCATAAAATTTTGAATATTAATTTCTCTTGAGAGCTCATGGTTGGGGCATGAAGATAACATTGAATCAAGCCACCCCCAAGCTTGAGCGATGCTTTCTCCTTCATGAGGCCAAAAATTATATATATAATTACGATCACGATGAACAAGATGCATAGGATAGAACTTCTGATGAAATTCCTATTTCGATCCGTTGTAGTTCCATGATCCCATATCATCACATAGCCTAAACCATGTCAATTCCTTTCCCTTCAAAGATAAAGGGAATACCTTCTTCTTGATAACATCCTCCGGCATACATGCAAGCTTAAATAATCCACAAACTTCATCCACATAGATTAGGTGGAGATCGGGATGCAATGTTCCATCTCGTGTAAAATGATTAGCTAGCAGTTTCTCTATCATACCCGAAGGAATTTCAAAGTAAACATTTTAGTAGGTTCAGTAGGTTGAGGAGCAACTCTTTTCTCTACTGGTCGGGGTGAAGATACCCCGAACAAGCCCCTCAAAGGATTACTTTCCATAGTAACAAGTGATAGTAAATTTCAGCACACTATATAAATTTTTCCTTGCCAAATTCCACTTACCAAAGGCGCTTAACTCCCCGGCAACGACGCCTGAAAAGAGTCTTGATGACCAACAAGTATAGGGGATCTATCGTAGTCCTTTTGATAAGTAAGAGTGTCGAACCCAACGAGGAGCAGAAGGAAATGACAAGCGGTTTTCAGTAAGGTATTCTCTACAAGCATTGAAATTATCGGTAATAGATAGTTTTATGATAAGGTAATTTGTAACGGGTAACAAGTAACAAAAGTAAACAAGGTGCAGCAAGGTGGCCCAATCCTTTTTGTAGCAAAAGACAAGCCTGGACAAACTCTTATATGAAGGAAAGCGCTCCCGAGGACACATGGGAATTATCATCAAGCTTGTTTTCATCACGCTCATATGATTCGCGTTCGTTACTTTGATAATTTGATATGTGGGTGGACCAGTGCTTGGGTACTGCCCTTCCTTGGACAAGCATCCCACTTATGATTAACCCCTATTGCAAGCATCCAAAACTACAAAAGAGGTATTAAGGTAAACCTAACCATAGCATGAAACATGTGGATCCAAATCAGCCCCTTACGAAGCAACGCATAAACTAGGGTTTAAGCTTCTGTCACTCTAGCAACCCATCATCTACTTATTACTTCCCAATGCCTTCCCCTAGGCCCAAATAATGGTGAAGTGTCAGGTAGTCGACGTTCACATAACACCACTAGAGGAGAGACAACATACATCTCATCAAAGGATCTGAACATATGATCTTCCACCAAATAAACCAACTAGCATCAACTACAAGGAGTAATCAACACTACTAGCAACCCACAGGTACCAATCTGCGGTTTTGAGATAAAGATTGGATACAAGAGATGAACTAGGGTTTGAGATGAGATGGTGCTGGTGAAGATGTTGATGGAGATTGACCCCCTCGCGCTGAGAGGATCGATGGTGATGACGATCGTGATGATTTCCCCCTCCTGGAGGGATGTTTCCCCGGCAGAACAGCTCCGCCGGAGCCCTAGATTGGTTCCGCCAAGGTTCCGCCTCGTGGCGGCGGTGTTTCATCCCGGAAGCTTCCTCCTTATTTTTTCTCGGACGAAAGACTTCATATAGCAGAAGATGGGCACCGGAGGCCTGCCGGGGGGGCACAAGATACGGGCGCGCCTAGGGTGTAGGGCGCGCCCCCACCCTCGTGGCTAGGGTGTGGGCCCCCTCTGGTTGATTCTTTCTCCAGTATTTTATATATATTCCAAAACGTACTCCCGTGAAGTTTCAGGACTTTTGGAGTTGTGCAGAATAGGTATCTAATATTTGCTCCTTTTCCAGCCCAGAACTCCAGCTGCCTGCATTCTCCCTCTTCATGTAAACCTTGTAAAATAAGAGAGAAAAGGCATAAGTTGTAACGCCCCAAGACCGATGCTCCAGAAGACTTCCTTATTTTCGTGATCGCCGTGTGTTTCTTCTCTGCTTGCTCTTTTATTTTTGCATTGCATCATGTCATCATGCCATCATGTCATTTAATTTTTAAAACTCAACCAAGTAAATTGCATGGATCTTCGATCTATTTAAATCGAGGGAATTCACATGGTGATTTCTCTTTATAACATATCCTCCTAATATTTATGGAGCTATTATAAATATTCCATTAGTTTGGAATTAACCGGAACACACTTGCAAAATAATTCCCATGCCTATTTCCACTTCAAGTTTCACCTCCAAGCTTTGCCAACAATTCTTTTCCCTCTTATCGAGACCCTTCCTAAATGTTCAACATGTTGGACACTTTGTAATCCTACTCCTTCTTCTCATCTTCTTTTCTGTTTCATCTTGCCCTTTCCATCTAAAACATCATCTAGTGCAACACCCCATCACAAGCGTCTTCCTTTCTATTCTCACCCATTTATTGCAAGTGGTATTTTTCTGTCCCAGTAAAATGTTCACTTACTTTCTGTAAATCTTAAACCATGCCAACTACCTCTTTGTCAAATCTCATCTCTTTTAAAGTTGTTTTGGTTGGGTTAAAAAATGGCTCAAGTTTGAATTCAATTCAAACTTGAATTATTTTTCTTCCTCTAAAAATTGCCAAACCAATTTATTCAAATTGTGTATATTATCAAGACTTCAGAGATATTTTCTTTTCTGAAATATTCCACCTCTAGCACCTCCTTCTTTTCTCTAAAGTTCTGGTTGAGGAAATAAAGAAAAGAAGGAAGAAAGGGAGAGAGCCCAGCCAGCCTCCCAGGCCGGCCCATCCTTCTCCGCTGCCTCCTCTCCTCCATGGCCCAAGGCCCAGCCGCACCCTCTTAACCCTAGCCCAACCGACCCCATGGCCCGATCCCCTCTCTCCCCTTCGTTCTCCTCCTGCCGCCGCACACACACGCACGCATCGAGCAGAGCCCGGCTCGATCCCCTTATCCCCTCCACTCGTCTCCCTCCTCAATCCAGAGTAGGAGCCCCGCACCCGTTTCTCCAGCGCCGACCTCCTCCTCGCTCCCATGGCGTCACCGCCCGTCAAGCTCCACCGCCAGCGCCCCGAGCCGTCCTTCCCCGCTGCCCGAGCTGCTTCGCCTCCCTCCTCCGTCGAGCGCCGCGCTTCCTGCCTCTCCGCGACACCCGCTGCTTCTGCCTTCCTCCAGCCGCCGAGCATCCCCGCCGCCGCCTCGTCGTGGAGCCGCGTCCCCTTTGCTCCGCCCCGCACCTCGCCCTTGCCTCCCTTTGCCACGACCTTCTCCTCGCTGCCGCGACCGTCGCCCGCCTCCACCACGCATGTGCCTCGCGCCAGGCCTCCTCTCTCCAGCGCTTGCCCTCCTCCTACCATGCCCACCGCCTGCCATGGCCCGCGAGGCCATCAGCATCGCCGCGGCCCTGTTCGCGTGAAGCCCCTGCTCCACCACCATCAGTGCCTGGCGTCTCCGTCCCGTTCCACGCCTTGCTGCTGCTGCAGGCCATGAGCTCGCGGCTACCAAAAGACGCCATGGCCGAAACCATCTCCAGCAGCTCGCCCGCTTGTTCCCGTGGACTCGATTCAGCCAAACGCCAAGTCCACGGGTCGAGGCCGCCTCCCCTTCCCTTCGCCAGTTCTGGCCTCCTATTCACGTTGACCGAAGTACCGCAAGAGATCTCTCTGTCTCCTGTACACGTTGTTCTCCAACAGTCTGATGCACGCCAAGACATACCCCCTGGTTCTCCAAGTACACCTTCGTCAAGACCGTTGCTCGAACCAGCACCCTTCGCGTGGATTGCGTCAAGTACCACTACTCTCGTCCATCGGGGAAATCGGATTCGTCAAGTTCCTCTTCAAAACATGTGCCACTACTTCCACTACCGTCGCCGAAGACCCGTGTAACGGAACCGTCAAGTTCGACTACCTCCGCGTGTACCGCTACTTCCCCTACGACACGTGAACAACTACTTCCACTTCGAACGCGTTCCACCCCGAATGCACGCTTCGAAGGTATAACCCCGAGACGACGTCCGTGGACCGAATGCATGTGTGTTGTATGAGATGCTCGTGTTTGCACCGTTTCCGAGAGAGGTCTTTGCACGTTCCTCGATGGCCATGCCGCCGTACCGTGGGAACCCGGAATGCGGGAGCACCCCACCATCTCTTGCGCATTTCACACATCCGCACGATTCTCTTTTGCGCCGGTATCTCCATTAGCTACCGGAACCGATATGGTGCCGTGGCATCATTTTCGGATTCGTTGCCGTGGCACCCCTTTCTTCCACCACGGTAACAAATGCCTCGTATCATTTTATACCAACACTTTCATAAAATTGCATATAACTTGCATATGTCATTCGCATCATGATAACAACATTTAAATGTTTAAAATTGATGTTTGCATTAAAAATTGCTAAATGACATTAGGATTTTCCGGTATTATTGTTTGTTGTTCCGGCCTCATTTAAATTGCCTAAAATAGGTAGTTTCCATATGTTTCACCTCTTACCATGGTTAATAACATTTAATATTGTTGGGTGCATAAACGAGAGAGAACTAAATAATTAAATGTGGTGTTTCGTCAATATGCAACTCGTTGCATATGGAGCTCCACTTAATTTGTAGTGTTGTTTGTTGCCCTTTGCCATGCCATGCCTCTTTAAACCGGACATGCATCATACTTGATAGTGCATCATGCCATGTTTCTGTGGTGGTTGTTTACTATGTTGTTTGTTTCTTTCCGGGTTGCTTCTCTCGTTAGCTTCGGTTTCGTTCCGGAGTTGTGAGGATTCGTTCGACTACGTCCGTTTGTCTTCTTCATGGACTCGTTCTTCTTCCTTGCGGGATCTCAGGCAAGATGACCATACCCTCGAAATCACTTCTATCTTTGCTTGCTAGTTGTTCGCTCTATTGCTATGCTGCGCTACCTACCACTTGCTATATCATGCCTCCCAAATTGCCATGAACCACCTCTAACCTTTGTCACCCTTCCTAGCAAACCGTTGTTTGGCTATGTTACCGCTTTTGCTCAGCCCCTCTTATAGCGTTGCTAGTTGCAGGTGAAGATGAAGATTGCTCCATGTTGGATTATGTTTATGTTGGGATATCACAATATCTCTTATTTAATTAATGCATCTATATACTTGGTAAAGGGTGGAAGGCTCGGCCTTATGCCTGGTGTTTTGTTCCACTCTTGCCGCCCTAGTTTCCGTCATACCGGTGTTATGTTCCTTGATTTTGCGTTCCTTACGCGGTTGGGTGATTTATGGGACCCCCTTGACAGTTCGCTTTGAATAAAACTCCTCCAGCAAGGCCCAACCTTGGTTTTACCATTTGCTACCACCTATCCCCTTTTTCCCTTGGGTTCTGCAGACTCAAGGGTCATCTTTATTTTAGACCCCCCCCGGGCCAGTGCTCCTTCGAGTGTTGGTCCGAACCGAGCAGCTTGCGGGGCCACCTCGGGGAAACTCGAGGTCTGGTTTTACTCGTAGCTTGACTTATCCGGTGTGCCCTGAGAACGAGATATGTGCAGCTCCTATCGGGTTTTGTCGGCACATCCGGGCGGCTTTGCTGGTCTTGTTTTACCATTGTCGAAATGTCTTGTAAACCGGGATTCCGAGACTGATCGGGTCTTCCTGGGAGAAGGAATATCCTTCGTTGACCGTGAGAGCTTATAATGGGCTAAGTTGGGACACCCCTGCAGGGTATAAACTTTCGAGAGCCGTGCCCGCGGTTATGTGGCAGATGAGAATTTGTTAATATCCGGTTGTAGAGAACTTGACACTTGACCTTAATTAAAACGCATCAACCGCGTGTGTAGCCGTGATGGTCTCTTCTCGGCGGAGTCCGGGAAGTGAACACGGTTTCTGGGTTTTGTTTGACGTAAGTAGGAGTTCAGGATCACTTCTTGATCATTGCTAGTTCACGACCGTTCCGTTGCTTCTGTTCTCGATCTCATTTGCGTATGTTAGCCACCATATATGCTAGTGCTTGCTGCAGCTCCACCTCATTACCCCATCGTTTCCTTTAAGCTTAAATAGTCTTGATCTCGCGGGTGTGAGATTGCTGAGTCCTCGTGACTCACAGATACTTCCAAACAGTTGCAGGTGCCGATGAGACCAGTGCAAATGACGCAACTGAGCTCAAGTGGGAGCTCGATGAAGATCTTGTCCGTTGTGTTGTTTCTTTTCTTATTGATCAGTAGTGGAGCCCAGTTGGGACGATCAGGGATCTAGCAGTTGGGTTGTCTTCTTTTATTTTGGTTCCGTAGTCGGACCTATGTGTGTATCTCTGAATGATGTATGATTTATTTATGTATTGTGTGAAGTGGCGATTGTAAGCCAACTCTTTATCCCATTCTTGTTCATTACATGGGATTGTGTGAAGATGACCCTTCTTGCGACAAAACCACAATGCGGTTATGCCTCTAAGTCGTGCCTCGACATGTGGGAGATATACCCGCATCGTGGGCGTTTCATAAGTATTGTGACATAATGTGTAATAACAGCCCATAATGGATGTATCAGTCGCTACCGGCACGCTCCCCATGCCGTGCATTCCCACCATTAGTAATGTTGCGTTCACCAAGACCCTCATCTATGGAGGTGCGGGCCTCTATGTGATCTCCATTGAGACCTTTGAGACGCTCGAGGTGCCCTAGGATCAGCTGGCGCCGATGCATTCCTTCTTTGTAGTGACCAATGGCTCCATCACTCCCCTGGGGCAGGTGCGCCTCCCGTCACCTTCGGCACCCATGACAACTAACGCACCGAGCTCATTGATTTTGACGTGGCCCACATAGGCCTCTCGTTCGATGCGATCTTGGGGTACCCTGCACTCGCCAAGTTCATGGAGGCCACCCACCCGGCTACAACGTCATCAAGATGCCCGATAGCAGTGGCATCATTACCATCGTCGGAAGCAAGGAGGATGCAGTCCAAGCCCTCAAGTGTGCCTACAGGGCCGTGACTGATTCATGCACGTGTGCCGAAGACAGGGCTGAGTCTCTAGAGGTCACTCGTCCAAGGAAGAAACAACTGTTCTCTCAGGACCGCATTAAAACAAAGAAGGTATCGATCGATGGTAGCGGCACAGGTCCCACCTTCACCATCAGCGCCGGTCTTCCCCCTGAGACGGAAGGCGCACTCATCGCTTTCCTCCGCACGAACAAGGATGTGTTCGCCTGGAAGATGTCTGATCGATCCGGCATTCTGAGGGAAGTGATTGAGCACCATTTGGCAGTGTGCCCCAACACTCGCCCCGTCAGGCAGAAGGCACGGGGCCAAGTGCCAGAGAAGCATGCATTCATCATCCAAGAGGTGCACAAGCTGCAAGAAGCTGCGGTCATTTGAGAGGTGCGTCATCCCGAGTGGCTCACCAACCTAGTCATCATTCCCAAGGAAGGCGGAAAGGAGTGCATGTTCATCGACTTCATGAGCCTTAACAAGGCCCGCCCCAGGACCCTTTCCAGTTCCCGCGCATGGACCAGATCGTGGACTCCACGGCTGAGTGTGACCTGTTGTGCTTCCTGGACGCCTTCTCGGGCTACCACCAAATCAAGATGGCGGCGGAGGATGTGGAAAAAACGGCCTTCATCTCCCGTGCGGTGTGTTCTGCTACACCTGCATGCCGTTCGGCCTGAGGAGCGCCGGCGCTACCTCTCAGCGACTGATGCACATTACGTTGGGGCCACAGGTGGGAAGGAATGTGGAGGCTTACGTTGATGACATCATGGTCGAGTCGCGTGAAGCTAGACCGCTAATCATGGACCTGGAAGAAACGTTCGCAAATCTACGTGAGGTAAGCCTGAAGCTCAACCCCGACAAGTGTGTCTTTGGAGTCCCCTCCGGCAAGCTTCTCGTCTTCCTCGTCTCTCACCGGGGATTGAGGCCAACCCTGAAAAGATCAAAGCCATCATGAAGATGTACCCATGGACCCTCAAGGAAATGCAATGGCTAGCGGGGTGCGTGGCCTCCCTGGGGCGCTTCATCTCCAAACTTGGCGAGCTCACCATGCCATTCTTCAAGCTTATGAAGAGGACATGCTCCTTCGAGTGGACCCCTGAAGAGGACACGGCTTTTGAAGACCTCAAGAGGTACCTCACGAGTCCGCCCATCATGGTGGCACCGCGTTTTCGCCGAGGGCATCGCGGATCACTTCAAGGACGGGGGCTATCACGGCATCAAAATCGAACGAGGGGTTGGAGCTAAAGAGATGGCTGAAAACGCGCGTCGACCCCTGGGCGAGGAGGTCGCGACTTTCTTCTTCAACGAGTTTACCCACCTTCTTCGTGCCTCCTTCAAGCCACTCGATGACCATGGTGACAAAGTCAAGGTAGCCAGCGTCGTCCTCCTTACAGACCGAGCCCAGGGCATGGCGAGCCTGTAGGTCGAGGTCTTGGAACATCTTGGAGCGGGTGTGCTGCCACCCCCGAGTGGTTCGCTTCATCTGTCGCCCGCTCCACAAGGGACGTGACACCTCCCACCTGCTCCTGAAGTGATGTCAGCTTGGCCTTGGCGGCAACTTGGGCTTCTTGTGCGGCTTTTCGATGCTCGTTCGCCTCAGCCATCTCCTTCTTGAGGTTGTCTGTCTTACCATTTAACTCCCCGTGCCGAGCACAGAAGCGGGTTTCTTGAAACTTCAAGTTCCGGCGGTGCTCCTTGGTGAGTGCCCGACGGACATTTGCAATCTTCTTGTTGGCCTCCGTCTGGACCGCCACTCCCTTGGACGCGAAGGAGGCATTGGCCTTCTCCACGTGATGAGCTAGAGAAGCTTGAGCAGCAGCCACCTGCCAGTCCAGGCGTCTCCAGCCGCTCGCGCTCCAGGCTCTGCTCGGACGACGTTAGCGCGAGTTCCTACTTGAGGGCCTTGACGTCCGCCTTGCGCGCCACCAGCTCTTCCATGCTGGCAGAAAGGTCATCTCTCCATGTTTGGACTTGCTGCTCTAGGAAAGGGTTCGAGGCTAGGAGCTCTTGCTCACGGGCCTCCGCCACCTCGCGCCGCTGGTCTGCTGCCTCAGCCTCCTGACAGCACCTTCGCGTGCTTCTTTAGCTGCAGCGGCGGATTTCTCGTCCCCTGACCGAACGGACTCATGCTGGAGGCGGCTGAACTGGACGGTGATCTCAAGTTGTCGCCACCCGCACGCCAAACACAGGCGCTCGTCTACAAGGCGTGCATCAACATTTTTTAGCTCCGCCTCGAGCTGGTTCAGCACGCCCTTTGTGTTCTGCAAAAGGTCGTGCCAGACTATGGCCTAGTAGCTCACGAGCGCCAGAGCCTGGTCCGGGCTGAGGCCGCACACCCGCCATCTGTCGTGGAACCAGAAGTTCCGGCTGCGCCCGTCAGGGGCCGTGAGCTGGTCGGCGCCTCTCCCGCCCCTCCTTGGTGGAGCGATGCACCCCGCGGGCTCGGTGCCTTCTCGCAGGCGGCCGCCCGTCTGTGGCTTCTGCTCGTGCTAGCATGAGCAGGCGCGGTCACTGGCGGCTCATCCTTTGTCAGCTCAGTATCCGCTATGATGGTGGGTGCCCCAAAGGCTGGGGAGCGGTCCATCGAAGGCCCCTCCGAGGGAATCTCCACCGCTGCCTCATGCGCAGGGCTGCCTGCGGTGATCGAGGAATGCGCGGCCATTCCACGCACCCTGCGTCCATTGAACGGCGGAGAAGCTGCCCTTCGCCCAGGAGGGGTTGCGGTGGCTTGGTGGATCACGCCCCATTGCGACCCACAATTGGGACGAACGGCGAGGGAGCGGCCACTTGGTTCGGGGCTCCTTTGTCTTCTTGCTTGAAGAAGACCCGTGAGAAGAAAGAACTTGGGTATGCTAGCCAAGCTGGAGGCAAGGAGGGCAAATTTCTTACTCACCACTAGCGACCCACTTCCTCTTCTTTACCACTCCTGATAGTGCGCCGTAGGCGTTCTCCGTCCGGGTTTCCCTCTCGCGGCCGGCCCCAGGAGGGTGCCACACGGCGATAGCGTCAGCCCCCGTCTCCCTCATGAGGGGAACATGGGGCTCGCCTGCAGCGCTCTTCTCGAGGGGATGCAGCCCAGGGTTCATCATTCTGGGGCTCCTCGCGCTTCATGTCACCCTAGGAGTGGTGGCCGCACCCTCGGGCTGGGCGATGCTGCCAACGCCCGCAGGTGCAGGGGAGTGTTGTGGGGCGGCCCGTGGAGGTGGGTCGTCGGCGCTTCCCGCTGTTTCGGCTGGAGGCGTCATGCCACCGACACCCTCTGGCTCTGGGGTCGCCAGGAAGGGCTTGTCGCGAGGCCCCTTGTGGCCCTCCGGAGGTAACCCCCATTGATCAAAGTTGTACAAGGGGAGGCCATTCCCGGGAAGCCGACCAGCCTTCGCGCTGAACAGGATTTGAGCACCCCATCTAGCACGTCGGGCAGTAGGCGGCCCGTGCGGAGCCGCATCGTATCCTCCGGGCTAGTGAAGGCCCACATCAGGTGGAAGTGGCGTTGATTTGGGGGGGGGGGGGTGATTCGCTTACGCAGAAGTTCCCTGACGACCACGGGTGCTGTTAATCCAACCGCCCTCAGGCCAGCCAACTTCTTTTTCACGGGCGACATCCTTAGGTCGTCGAGCCTCTTGTGTCCCCACCAAGAGCTTGGCTGGGCTGGCGAAATCAGGTTCAGGAGCAAGTGTTGAATTGGCCCGCGTCCACGAGCACCCACGTCCACCTGAAACCATCCGCTTCGTGATCGATCTCCATATCGATGCCCTTGCCCGCCGTCGCGCCTACGGAGCGGAGCGATATGCACCCGGAGCACTGGTTGGTAGCGGTTAGCCGAAGACAGAAGAAATGAAGGAGAAATGCCACCGAGGGGACTACGCCCATTAAAGCTTCGCATAGGAAGGCGAACACCGAGAGGAGGAGGACGGAGGCTGGCCCAAAGTGCAGCGCATGAACTTGGTAATGCAAGAGCACAGCGTTGAAGAAATCTGAGAAGGGGGGCAGTAGGCCAAAGAAGAGCGCATGAAGGTGGATTGCAATGGTGATGGCGTCTAGCTCGCCGAGAGGTCGCGGAGCTGGCCAGATCCTTGTCACTCCCCTCTCGTTGGAACCCGCCGCAGTCATCGGGAGGACCTTATTGAGGCCTTCGAGATTGAGCATAGTGGACCTGCCCAGGGTGGGCTCCAGCCTCGCTCGATTGTCTGTCGCCACCAACGCCTTGTCTCTCTGGGGCGCCATGACGAGATAACGAATCAAGGGTAGCGAAGATCCGGCGGATAGGAGGCAACCTTGCGTGAGAAGGGAAGTGTAGAAGGACGGGCGCGCAGGAAGGTAATGATGTCCCTGTAACCCGCTCGGCCGGCTTTACGTCTGTCCAGGCGGTTACCGAGGCGTCATGGAGGAACTAGGGGCGCCCCACGCGCTGTCATGTGCCACGCGTCGAGCCAGGCCCGCAGGCGGTTGGGTCCCGTGTTGTTTTGTCCCCTCCTCCCTTCATTCGCGGGCACAGTCGTGCATGCCGCGGGCACGGGGGCTATTGTTAGAGCCATGGGACTAGGGGTACACAGACCCGTCTGCCTGCAGACCAGTGCGCAGCGCTACCGAGGGGCCCAAGCTGGCCCACCTTCGGACTTCACGAGCCAGGCCCTCGCGAGGCGCATGTCAGCGAGGGCCTCACAAGGCTCTCTTGCGAGGTGGCTTCCCGAGGCTACCTCCCGAGGCCCCCCGCAGAGGCGTGCAGCCCAAGGATCAGCTAGAGGAGTCACGCGGCCATGCGTCTTCACGTGGGTGACGCGCATGGCAACGAGCGGAGCCAGAGAGGCGCCAACGAGCGCAGATGAGGAGGCTTTCCTCTTTAGCGCTAAGGAAGCATGGACGGCGCATCGATTCCCGACGCAATCCCCAAAGGTTGCCACTTTGGTGCAAGAAGACCAGGACAGCGGGCTCGCTATGACGGAGGTCATCATCGAGCCCACCAGCACGTCATGGCAGGAAGCTTTAGCAAGCGATGACCACCTTTAGTCAGGATAAGTTATACTCCTTTTCCCCTTTGAAATTGACCGTTGTGGCAACCCTTCCCGCCTAGTGTTTTTGGGGGAAGAGGACCGAGGCCAGTATAAGTATAGGCTAGGCACCACCGTAGGACGGGATCCGATCATGAGCCCTCCCGAGGCTTCAAACTGTTCCTTGTACACACATAATCATGCTCCCTTGCGAGGCAATCCAACCACAAAGCATGAGTAGGGTCTTACACTACAAGGTGGCCTGAACCTGGGTAAACTATCGTGTCCGTGTTCTTCTTTTCTCTCGCTCGACCATGCGGAGCATCCCCGTGAGGTAGTGAGTAGCTAGCTAGATCTTAGCGAGGTTCTGTGAGCACACCCAATAGTTCATACCATTCTTGGGTCCCCGTTGCCCTGATTCCGACAGACTTGACTATGAAATAGTAGCTTCTTTTTGTGAATCATTCGCTACTCATGTTGAAATCCCAAAGGATAAAGGAACATGCTAAGGTTTTGATCGTGGTCAAAAAGTAATATTAGAGCACCTAGACCTTCTGAACAAATTAAAGTATAGTATTGCTATGGTTAAAGATCTCTTGGTTGATAATGTTGATCGGCATGTTATTTACTTCTGTGATGAAGCTACTAGAATTGCCAAACCAGGTTCTAAAGATAAGAATAAAACCATTGTTGGCATGCCCTTGTCTCAGTTAAAATGGGAGATCATTATTATCACAGATTATGTGATATGGGTGCTAGTGACAGTGCTATTCCTTTTACTCTTTACCAAGAAATTATGAATGATATTGCCCCTACTGAAATAGAAGATATTGATGTTACTATTAAACTTGCTAATAGAGATACTATGGCACCACTTGGGATTGCTAGAGATATTGAAGTCTTGTGGGGAAAGATAAAATATCCTTCTGATTTTCTAGTTCTTGGTTCACCACCAGATGATTTTTATCCTATTATATCTGGTATACCTTTATTGAAGACTGTTAATGCTAAGATAGATTGCAAGAAAGAACTGTCAGTTTTAATTTTGGTGATGTGTCTCATGAGTTTAATTTTTCTAAGTTTCGTAGCCAACCCCATGATAAAGAATTGCCTAAACAATGAAATAATTGGTCTTGCTTCTATTACCATACCTCCTACTGATCCACTAGAACAATATGTGCTTGACCATGAAATGATATGCACTTACATGAAAGAAATGAAATAGATAGGATGTTCTTTCAACAACAACCTATTCTCAAACATAATTTGCCTATTGAAACTCTAGGAGGTCCTCCTCCGCCTAAGGGTGATCCTATGTTCAATTGAAACAATTACCTGACACTTTAAAATATGCTTATCTAGATGAAAAGAAGATATATCCTATTATTATTAGTGCTAACCTTACAAATCATGATGAAAAAAGATTATTAAAAACTCTGAGGAAGCCCCGAGCTGCTATTCATTGTGTTCCTAAGAAAGGAGGTATTACTGTTGTTCCTAATGATAAAAATGAACTTATCCCGCAAAGAATTGTTACTGGTTATAGAATGGTAATTGATTTCAGAAAATTAGACAAAGCCACTAGAAAGGATCAATACCCTCTACCCTTTATTGATCAAGTGTTAAAAAGATTATCTAAGTGCACACACTTTTGCTTTCTTGATGGATATTCTAGTTTCTCTAAAATACCCGTATCACAACCTGATCAAGAGAAAACCAGTTTTACTTGGCCTTTTGGAACTTACGCTTATAGACTTGTGCCTTTTAGTTTATGTAATGCACCTGCTACCTTTCAAAGATGTATCACTGCTATATTCTTTGAGTTTTGTGAAAAGATTGTTGAGGTTTTCATGGATGATTTTTCCATTTACGAAACTTCTTTTGATGATTTCTTAAGCAACCCTGATCGCGTTTTACATAGATGTGAAGGAACTAATCTTGTCTTGAATTGGGAGAAGTGCCACTTTATGGTGAACGAAGGTATTTCCTTGGGGCACAAAATTTCTGAATGAGGTATTGAGGTGGATAAAGCTAAAGTTGATGCAATTGAGAAAATGCCGTGTCTTAAAGATATTAAAGGTATAAGAAGTTTTCTTGGTCATGCTGGTTTCTATAGGAGATTTATTAAAGACTTCTCTAAAATTTCTAGGCCTTGATACGTCTCCAACGTATCTATAATTTTTTATTGTTCCATGCTATATTATATTTTGTTTTAGATGTTTAATGGGCTTTATTATACACATTTATATTATTTTTGGGACTAACCTATTAACCGGAGGCCCAGCCCAGAATTGCTGTTTTTTGCCTATTTCAGAGTTTCACAGAAAAAGAATATCAAACGAAGTCCAAACGGAATGAAACCTTCGGGAACGTGATTTTCGGAACAAAAGTGATCCAGAGGACTTGGACCCTACGTCAAGAAAGCAATCAGGAGGGCACGAGGTAGGGGGGTGCTCCTACCCCCCTGGCCGCGCCCTCCACCCTCATGGGGCCCACGTTGCTCCACCGACGTACTTCTTCCTCCTATATATACCTACGTACCCACAAACTACCAGACATGGAGCCAAAAACCTAATTCCACCACTGCAACCTTCTGTACCCGTGAGATCCCATCTTGGGGCCTTTTCCAGAGCTCTGCCGGAGGGGGCATCGATCACGGAGGGCTTCTACATCAACACCATAGCCTCTCCGATGATGTGTGAGTAGTTTACCTCAGACCTTCGGGTCCATGGTTATTAGCTAGATGGCTTCTTCTCTCTCTTTGGATCTCAATACAAAGTTCTCCACGATTCTCGTGCAGATCTATTCGATGTAGTCTTCTTTTGCGGTGTGTTTGTTGAGACCGATGAATTGTGGGTTTATGATCAAGTTTATCTATGAACAATATTTGAATCTTCTCTGAATTCTTTTATGTATGATTGGTTATCTTTGCAAGTCTCTTCGAATTATCAGTTTGGTTTGGCCTACTAGATTGATCTTTCTTGCAATGGGAGAAGTGGTTAGCTTTGGGTTCAATCTTGCGGTGTCCTTTCCTAGTGACAGTAGGGGCAGCAAGGCACGTATTGTATCGTTGCCATCGAGGATAACAAGATGGGGTTTATATCATATTGCATGAGTTTATCCCTCTACATCATGTCATCTTACTTACAACGTTACTCTGTTCTTTTGAACTTAATACTCTAGATGCATGCTGGATAGCGGTCGATGTGTGGAGTAATAGTAGTAGATGCAGGCAGGAGTCGGTCTACTTGTCTCGGACGTGATGCCTATATACATGATCATACCTAGGTATTCTCATAACTATGCTCAATTCTGTCAATTGCTCAACAGTAATTTGTTTACCCACCGTAATACTTATGCTCTTGAGAGAAGCCACTAGTGAACCCTATGGCCCCCGGGTCTATTTTCCATCATATTAATCTTCCAACACTTAGCTATTTTTATTGCCTTTTATTTTACTTTGCATCTTTATCATAAAAATATCAAAAATATTATCTTATCATATCTATAAGATCTCACTTTCGTAAGTGACCGTGAAGGGATTGACAACCCCTTTATTGCGTTGGTTGCGAGGATTTTATTTGTTTGTGTAGGTGCGAGGGACTCGTGTGTGGCCTCCTACTGGATTGATACCTTGGTTCTCAAAAACTGAGGGAAATACTTACGCTGCTTTACTGCATCACCCTTTCCTCTTCAAGGGACAACCAACGCAGTGCTCAAGAGGTAGCAGGCCTCTTACCAATCTTTTCAAAAGGATGTTCCATTTGTTTTTTATGATGATTGTGTGGAAGCCTTTGAAACACTTAAGAAAGCATTAACTTCTGCACCTATTGTCAAACCACCTGATTGGAACTTGCCTTTTGAAATTGTGTGTGATGCTAGTGATTATGTTGTTGGTGCTGTTCCAGGACAAAGAGTTGATAAGTAATTAAATTTTATCAATTATGCTAGTAAGACTCTGGACAATGCCCAAAGAAATTATGCTACTACTGAGAATTAATTTCTAGCAGTTGTGTTTGCTTGTGATAAATTCAGATCTTACATAGTTGATTCTAAAGTAATTGTTCACACCGATCATGCTGCTATTAAATACCTAATGGAAAATAAAGATGCTAAACCTAGACTCATTAGGTGGGTTGTTTTTCTATAAGAGTTTGACTTGCACATCACTGATAGGAAAGGAGCAGAGAACCCGGTAGCTGATAACTTGTCTAGGTTAAAAAATATTCTTAATGACCCACTACCTATTGATGATAGCTTCCCCGATGAACAATTAGCTATCATAAATGCTTCTCATAACACTCCTTGGTATGCAGACTATGCTAACTATATTGTTGCTAAATTTATACCACCTAGTTTTACATACCAACAAAAGAAAAAAATCTTTTATGATTTAAGACATTACTTTTGGGATGACAAACATATTTATAAAGAGGGAGTAGATGGTATTATTAGACGTTGTATACCCGAGCATGAACAACAAATCCTACGGAAATGTCACTCCGAAGCCTATGGAAGAGATCATGAAGGAGATAGAACTGTACACAAGGTATTACAATCTAGTTTTTATTGGCCTACTCTTTTCAAAGATGCTCGTAAGTTTGTTTCATCTTGTGACGAAGGTCAAAGAATTGGTAATATTGGTAGACATCAGGAAATACCTATGAACTATTCACTTTCAATTGAACCATTTGATGTTTGGGGCTTTGATTCTATGGGACCTTTTCCTTCCTATAATGGGTATACACATATTTTGGTTGCTGTTGATTATGTCACTAAGTGGGTAGAAGCTATTCGAACTAGTAGTCCTGATATAACACCTCCATTAAAATGTTGAAAGAAGTTATTTTCCCAAGGTTGGAGTCCCTAGATATTTAATGACTGATGGTGTTTCACATTTTATCCATGGTGCTTTCCGTAAAATGCTTGCTAAATATGATGTCAACCATAGAATTGCATCCCCTTATCACCCTCAATCTACTGGTCAAGTTGAACTTAGCAATTGAGAAATAAAATTGATGTTAGAAAAGACTATTACCAGAAGTAGGAAAAATTGGTCTAAGAAAATTGACGATGCACTATGGGCTTATAGAACTGCTTACAAAAATCCAATGGATATGTCTCCATACAAAATGGTTTATGGAAAAGCATGTCACTTGCCTCTTGAGTTAGAACATAAGCATATTGGGAAATTAAGGAACTCAATTATGACTTCAAACTTGTCGGTGAAAAGTGGTTACTTGATATTAGCTCACTATATGAATGGAGGACACAAGCTTATGAAAATGATAAATTATTCGAAGAGAAGGTCAAAATATGGCATTACAAAAGAATCCAAAAGCGGGAATTCAAAGTTGCTGAATATGTTCTATAGTACAATTCTCGTTTTAGTTTTTTTTGCAGAAAACTTCTTTCCAAGTGGGAAGGACCATATATCTTTGAAGAAGCTTATTGATCTCGAGCTATTAAGATCAATAATGGCAAAGGCACTAATCCGAAGGTGCACTAGTGCACGTCGGTCTTAAACAAACGGTTTAAAACCCCTTTCCGCGACGACATTTGGAACCGTCGCCAAGTGAGTGTAACATCCCAAAATTCTAAATTTTGGAATGGTATAATAAATAGATAGTTATGATTGATTGTTTGATTGATTGTGTGAACTTGAGTGAAATTCGAAACTTTTTGAAAGTTAAATGAGAGGGAATAAAAGGACTTTCCCAAACATTCATTTTTGCTTTTATGATCTCCGTGAATTCAAATTCTTTTCACCACAAAACCCTGGAGAGAAGATGACACGACTTCTTCCATTTATCTAAATGACAAGGGGTGTTGAAAATATTTGAATTTCATTTGAGAATATTCCCAATTCTGAAACTTTATGCAACTCAATGATTTTCATTAGAGAAGATAAAATGACTTCTTCAAAACATATGAAATATGAGTTGGAAGTTTGAAAGGATCTAATTAAAATCATTTTTGAAATTATTTTCAATTTGGAGTTATTTTGGTTTTATTCAAATTATTTTTCTCCAAAAATAAAATATATGGAAATTAGGGTAAAATGATTCCCTACATCAGCAAATTGGATAGAAATAAATTTGAAATCATTTTGGTATTTTTAAAATGATTTTTATTGGATTTTATTAAGGCAGTAGCACTATTTTATTTATCTGAATTTTTGTATATTTTATTTGACTTTAGAAAAATGTTCAGCTTGTAGGAAATAATTTTCTGAAAATTTTGATATATTATATGCCTATATATATATTTTTCTTGTTTTTTTTGTCTGAGAAAATGTTTAAAAAAAAACTCTTCGAACAGTGCCAGGCCGAAGCCCAGCACTGCTCTCTCTCCTCTCTCTCCCCATCGCCGACTGGGCCAGCCCAGCGCCCGCGCCAGGCCGCGGCCCGCCAGCCCAGCGCACCCTCGCTCATCCCCGAGCTCCCACTCGGGAGTCCGTCGCCCGTACGCCGCTGCCGCAGACGTGCCTGAGGTGGACACGCCTCCCCACACCCCCTTGCGCACGCCAAGCCACCGCCTCGCCTCCCCTTATAAGCCCGGCCACCGCTGCCCTCTCTCCCCTCTCCTCCCGCATCTCGCCGCCGCCTCGCCGGGATTGCCGCCGCCGCCGAGTTTCCTCGCCGTCGCCCCGCACCTCCCCGACCACCGCAGCCACCACCCACCTCACCGCCGCGCCGCGCCGCCCTCCCCAGCTACTCCGCCGCCGCCGCCGTGCCCCGCCACCGCTGGAGCCACTTCGCCCCACCGCCGCCGGAGACACGACTCGCCGGAGCCGCCGCCGCCGTGGTAAACCCTAACCCGATCCGCCGCCGGTTTTTAACAAAAAAACCGTTGCCCCGGTCCGATCTGGTTTTCTCGGTTTTGTTTTTTTAAACGGTTTTGTTTTTTTAAGTTCGATCTACTGAATGAGCGTTCTCTATTTAGAACTGGTTAGCAAGCGATCGCTCGATAGTTTATTTTATTTTATTCACGGACCCGTTAGTAGTTTTTTTTCTTTTACAGATTAGTCCCTAGTCTTTAAACGACCACATCTTTTTACTCGTTTGTCCAAATCCAACGAAACCAACGCCCACTTCTTCGCTATGATCCCCTCTATCCAGTAAAACAACTTAAACATGTTTTTGAAAGTTTTAAAATTTGAATTCAAACAGATTTGTATTCAAACTTCGTTTGATCGTAACTTGAGTTTCGTAGCTCCGTTTGAGTTGATTCTTTTTGCTAATCGAAGCTCTTGACCTAAACTTTCTGATAAGGCCAAATTCACATAATTTTGGTACTGTTAGAAATTGTTTTATGTTGCAAGAGTTATTTGCTTGGTTTTGAAGTTTTCCGAAATGTTTCCCTCGTTCTTTCTGATCTTTTGAGTGATTGCTTATGTGTGGTTACCATTGCTTGCTTACGATAGATTGACCGGAGTGTGATGAGTAGATCTATCCAGATTATTGAGTGCGAACCATCTTCATCAACATTGCAGGCAAGTTCACACTTTGATCATACCTCTTTACTACCCGGTTTTTATGCATTAGATTCAACCCTCAAACATTGCATGATTAGGATCTAATTAAATTTTGGGTATTGGGAAATAGATGAGGTAGTACCTAATTCCCTGTTTATTATCAAACCTTTGGGAGTTACTTCTACGTTTGCTCATATTGCTATGCTATGCTAGTAGACGTGGATTGGGTTTGAGTGTTACCATGACTGATGTGAGATTGTTAATTAAGGTCAACCTTAAGGTGGCAACTAAAGCTCACATCTGGGTGGATTGAGGTACCTGGGTATTCGAGGATTGCCTGTTTTTCTTTTGGACCGCCACCCAGGTTCAAAGGGATCATGAGATTATTCATGCTAGAAACTTCCGTGTGCAGCCACAAGCTATTATGGGCTCTAGCATAGTTGAGTAGGTTGTGTGAACTCTCACAGTGGTAGACTAGCAGATGTAGGGGATGTAGGTGTACCGGTCTGCCCATCGTAAGGTGCTAACGCATCTGAAAGACTGTGTCTCGGTCATCCGTTTTGCAAACATCATGTAGTGCGAGAATCAAGCGGAGGAGATCGAGTCTTGTGGGGAAAAGTGCGCAAACCTCTGCAGAGTGTACAAACTAATCATGATTAGCTGTGTCCTCGGTTATGGACAATTTTGAGTCTCTGGTCTTTGGATATTCATATTGATCTCATCATGTTACTTTAATTAATCTTGTTGGGTTAATGATGATACTTAATTGGGATTGAGATGCTGTCAACCATCTCAATGTTTCACGACCACCATGATAGTTAAATAAAATTTATTCCTTTGCAGTAGGGAAAAATTGGCTTTTCGCAAAAACATTATAACCATAGAGCTTTTCCACCAGCCATATATGCATGTACTGAGAGCCTTTGTTCACCATTTCTCTATGGTGTGAATTTGCCAGTATATTCCATGTGCTGGCCCGTTTTCGGGCTGCAACGTTTCATGTTGCAGGATCCTTACGACGAGTAAGTGATACGTTAGGGTTATGATTTCTACACTCGACTTTGCCGTTGGTGTTGATGGGAATCCACAATCTTGTTACTTCCGCTATTTGGATTGAGGTAATAGTATTTACGTTACTTTATACATGTGATTTACCTCTGTTATAAATCCTCGAGTACTATGTGTGTCAGCATACCGATCCAGGGATGACACTTAAGCACAGAGACTGGATCCGTTCGGTTCGGGTCGCTACAAGATGGTATCAGAGCACATGTTGACTGTAGGACGTGACCCTAGAAACTGGCAAGCCCATAGGAAAGATTTTCTCTAAAACTTCTTTTTCAAAAAGATCTTTTACCTCTCTTCTCTTCTGAGCTTATTCAAACATTCCCTTTAAGTGAGACCATACCCCTCTTCCCTTTGGACCACTCGAAGATTCGACTGATGAGACCACTCCAAGAAGTACAAGATATAGGATAACTAAGACCACTACGGAATGAAGGAGATTCTACCATGCAACTGAATAATGGAAACTACAACAGTTGAAGACTCCAAAGACTAGGAGAATTTGAAGGCTCTGAAGAATTCCCAGATTTGACCTAGTAAGGCTACCCCTATGGAACTTGGCAGACTATGGAAGCTGTCAATACCTGAGATCAATGTGTATCGGAGAAAGACCGGAGCATGGAGAGTTAAAAACTCAAAGTTCTGTCAAGGAAAACCCTAAGGCAGGAGATATCAACTATGGAGAGATAGCTCATGGAAATGAAAAGAGCAGAAACATGGCTATCCATGATGTTATCGCCCGCTTATGCTATTGTCACCGTGCTGAGTTAAGCATGCATATGCATGGAAGGATTGGATGGTAGAAGGCTGATGGAGCACCTACCAGTAAGACGAAGTTTTAACCTTAGCTGGTGTATCACCAGGATCTGGAGTATTACATCAGGAAGTTTAAAGATGAACCTTCAGGAAGCAGTATCGACAACTAAGCATTTCATGAAGGACCCATGACCCAGAATCTGAAAGTAGCCATGATGGAGGAGCAAAACCTCGAGACATCAAAGATTCATCATGGACTGAAGGACAGTAGGATCATGGTCCATGTCGAGGTTGATGAAACCCAGAAGTTTGGAACGCAACTCCAGAATATTCAAGGATGTCACGAGAGACTTTGAGTCAACAGAGATAATCTGGCAAAAGAACTTAAGAAGGACAAGCATGATTGGAAGAAGCCATTGGAGGCATGAACAAGACTTGAAGAGTTTGATGACGTTGAAGATTTATTGACCTTTAGAAGACCAAACCCCTGTTATACCTACGTTAGATGCGACGTTTGTGAGCTGTCATTTGTTTGTTGTTTTTCCGACAGCCACAATAAAAACCTGTCTATTCAAAACTATTGTTTGTATTGTGTGTATCCCTCTCGATCTCTCTTATCCCACCGCAAACCCATGGACCCAATAGAGGATGAATGAAGATGAGCTTATATTTTGTGGACCGATGAGTCAATTGGAGACGGACCGATGGATTCGGAACATGGAGGATCACATGGAGAATAACCCTATAGCCGGAAAGGATATGACCCAGCGTACTCTTGAGTGCTTTGAAAGAGGTGCCACTACCTGGTAGAGGATGTACCAAACCATCAATGGATGGCAAGGAGTAACCACTTGGAAGGAATTTAAGTGGACTTTGTTAAAGTCTTGGCTTGTGTCCCAGAAATTGAGGCCTTATGGAAAGGATATGAAGAAACCTTGTGCATACAAGCTTTGTGGAGAAATAGGACACAACCATAAAGAAAACAAGGACGAATACCCTCATAAGCGGAGGATTGCCAAAGGAGTGAGCCGAGGATCTCAGGGAACTTCGGTTGGAGATTGTTCCCAAAGGTTTTGTTGCAGCAATGGAAGTTCAGTCTACATTGTTGGGAAAGATCCGTGAAGCTCAGAAGGATGACAAAGAGATTGCTGAGATAAAAGTGAGAATGAGCAAAGGAAAGGCCAAGGTTTTCGTAAGGATGAGCACGACACCTTATGGTTCGAGGACCGTGTATATGTGCCCAATAATGCAAAGATCAGGAAGTAAATACTTCAGGAGGCTCATGACTCACCATACTCAATTCGCCCTGGAAACACCAAGATGTATTTGGATTTGAAGGAGCGTTTCTGGTGGACTGGTATGAAGAAGGATATTGCGGAGTATGTAGTCGTAGGTGATGTATGCCAGAGAGTAAAGGCAGAGCATCAGAAGCCAGCCGGATTACTACAGCCTATGCCGATACCCGAATGGAAGTGGGATAAGCTTGGCATGGATTTCATTACCGGATTTCCCAGAACCCGATCGGGATATGATTCTATCTGGGTAGTAGTTGATTCGCTTGACCAAAGTGGCTCACTTTATCCCAGTGAAAACCACCTATACAAGTGCGAAGTTGGCCAAGATATATTTGACCAGGATCGTATGTCTGCATGGAGTTCCGAGGACCATCGTATCAGATAGAGGAACACAGTTTACCTCAAAGTTTTGGAATCAGCTGCACCAGACTTTGGGTACTAGGCTAGAGTTCAGTACAGCCTTTCATCCGCAGACAGATGGATAGACCGAGAGAGTCAATCAGATTCTGGAGGACATGTTGAGAGCGTGTGCGCTAGATTATGGATCTAGTAGGGATGATAATCTACCTTACGCGGAGTTCTCATACAACAACAGTTACCAAGCCAGTTTGAAGATGGCCCCTTTTGAAGCTTTGTATGGGAGAAGGAGCCAGACACCGTTGATGTGGGATGAAGTTGGAGACCGTCAGTTGTTTGGACCAAATGTGATCAAGGAGTCAGAAGAGAATGTTAAGTTGATTCGAGATAGACTGAAGGTAGCTCAGTCCAGGCAGAAGAGTTATGCAGACTCAAAAATGCAAGGAGGTCGTCTATGAAATTGGAGACAAAGCATGTCTTCGTGTGTCCCCTCTACGAGGAATTAAACGATTTGGAGTTAAGGGAAAGTTAGCCCCGAGATTTGTAGGACCATACCGAGTTTTGGAGCGTATGGGAGAAGTGGCCAACAAGTTGGAGTCACCCGAAGGACTGTCAGGAGTTCATGATGTATTTCATGTTTCCCAGTTGAAGAAGTGCCATGCAGAGATGGCCAATATTCCCCTGTAAGGACGCTTGACCCTGGAAAGGATAATGATGTTCGATGAAGTGGAGTATGGACTTCATAAGTATAATTTTTGTATCTCGGTATGTGGGATATCCCACGAGGATGAAGAGATGAATTACTATTGGATATAAAGGAGGTATGATGTTGGAAATATGGATCAATGGAAATTCCATGATGAGTCTGAGTAATCATGTCCTAGTTTGGTGCCAGTAGAAGGAAGGAAGACAGTACAATTGGATGGATTTAAGAATACTAGGAAGTTGGATGTTGGATTAAGGATCAGTTTCCCCGATGATGAGTTCAAGGTTTACCAGTGATGAGATGGGCCATAACCCACAGGCCCCGGGACCTGCCAGGAAGCAAGCACATTCTTGCTGAAGGAAAAACCCCGCAAGAAGTTACGATTTTATCGACAGACGATTTTATAGGAGTAACACAAAACCTGGGAGTTGTGAAGAAATGATAGATGTTTATTTGGCTTGCAGAATCAATGGATTTTTCCGAACTTGGTTCGTCGACAAGAGAAATTCTGCAATGCTTGTGAGGATGACTGAGTGTTAGAATGCGAGATTCACTAAACCGTATACAGGGTAATGATTTGGGTGCGGGATGGATTGATCACCATACCGACTTACTCTTATTACTCGCCTTACTATGTGGGATGGTAAATCTGAGTGACTTACCTATAGTAGAGAGACGACGATCAAACCTTGTTTAAACCTTAGAATGGTATGATAATTTTACCCTTGTACACGGCAGTTGTTGCCAACCCTAGGTTATACGGTGAGGATCAGCCCAGACCCATTTCCTGCAGGAGAAACCATAAATTGATGACCACTGTGAGAGATCGATAGTTGTTTAGTTTTGGCGTCAGACCCGTCAGCTATGAAGACCCAGTCTCAGAATAACCTTACCAAGATGAAAGGAAACAGAAGAATTGAGGAAAAAGGTTATGCCACTACCGGAAGAGCCCATTATCCTTACGATCTAAGAAGACCGACACTGTCAACCATAAGGATGGAGTATATGAGTTTTGATGGGACCGTAATGATTTTTCTAAGGGTGGTAGCACCCCAGACCCCGGAGATGATCGATGGATTTTGAGAAGACCCCCAAACCTAACCTATTTCTTTCTAGCCTCTCCGAATCGTGAGGACAAGATTCATTTTAAGGGTGGTAGGTTTGTAACATCCCAAAATTCTAAATTTTGGAATGTTATAGTAAATAGATAGTTATGATTGATTGTTTGTTTGATTGTTTGATTGATTGTGTGAAGTTGAGTGAAATTCGAAACTTTTTGAAAGTTAAATGAGAGGGAATAAAAGGACTTTCCCAAACTTTCATTTTTTGCCTTTATGATCTCCGTGAATTCAAATTCTTTTCACCACAAAACCCTGGAGAGAAGATGACATAACTTCTTCCATTTATCTAAATGACAAGGGGTGTTGAAAATATTTGAATTTCATTTGAGAATATTCCCAATTCTGAAACTTTATGCAACTCAATGATTTTCATGGAAGAAGATAAAATGACTTCTTCAAAACATATGAAATATGAGTTGGAAGTTTAAAAGGATCTAATTGAAAGTCATTTTGGAAATTATTTTCAATTTGGAGTTATTTGGGTTTTATTCAAATTATTTTTCTCCAAAAATAAAATATATGGAAATTAGGGTAAAATGATTCCCTACATCAGAAAATTGGAGAGAAATAAATTTGAAATCATTTTGGTATTTTTAAAATGATTTTTATTGGATTTTATTAAGGCAGTAGCACTGTTTTATTTATCTGAATTTTAGTATATTTTATTTGACTTTAGAAAAATGTTCAGCTTGTAGGAAATAATTTTCTGAAAATTTTGATATATTATATGCCTATATATATATATATATTTGTTTTTTGTTTTTTTATTTGTCTGAGAAAATGTTTAAAAAAAAACTCTTCGAACAGTGCCAGGCCGAAGCCCAGCACTGCTCTCTCTCTCCTCTCTCTCCCCGTCGCCGACTGGGCCAGCCCAGCGCCCGAGCCAGGCCGCGGCCCGCCAGCCCAGCGCGCCCTCGCTCATCCCCGAGCTCCCGCTCGGGAGTCCGCCGCCCGTACGCCGCCGCCGCCGACGTGCCCGAGGCGGACACGCCTCCACACGCCCCCTCGCGCACGCCAAGCCACCGCCTCGCCTCCCCTTATAAGCCCGGCCACCGCGGCCCTCTCTCCCCTCTCCTCCCACATCTCGCCGCCGCCTCGCCGGGATTGCCGCCGCCGCCGAGTTTCCTCGGTGTCGCCCCGCACCTCCCCGACCACCGCAGCCACCACCCACCTCACCGCCGCGCCGCGCCGCCCTCCCCAGCTACTCCGCCGCCGCCGTGCCCTGCCACCGCTGGAGCCACTTCGCACCACCGCCGCCGGAGACACGACTCGCCGTAGCCGCCGCCGCCGTGGTAAACCCTAACCCGATCCGCCGCCGGTTTTTAACAAAAAACCGTTGCCCCGGTCCGATCTGGTTTTCTCGGTTTTGTTTAAAAAAAATTTAGTGTTTTTTAAGTTTGATCTATTCAATGAGCGTTCTCTGTTTAGAACTGGTTAGCGAGCGTTCGCTCGATAGTTTATTTTATTTTATTCAGGGACCTGTTAGTAGTTTTTTTTACAAATTATTCCCTAGTCTTTAAACGACGACATCTTTTTACTCGTTTGTCCAAATCCAACAAAACCAACGCCCACTTCTTCGTTATGATCCCCTCTATCCAGTAAAACAACTTAAACATGTTTTTGAAAGTTTTAAAATTTTAATTCAAACAGATTTGTATTCAAACTTCGTTTGATCGTAACTTGAGTTTCGTAGCTCCGTTTGAGTTGATTCTTTTTGCTAATCGAAGCTCTTGACCTAAACTTTTTGATAAGGCCAAATTCACATAATTTTGGTACTGTTAGAATTTTTTTTATGTTGCAAGAGTTATTTGCTTGGTTTTGAAGTTTTCTGAATTGTTTTCCTCGTTCTTGCTGATCTTTTGAGTGATTGCCTATGTGTGTTTACCATTGCTTGCTTACGATAGATTGACCGGAGTGTGGCGAGTAGATCTATCCAGAGTATTGAGTGCGAATCATCTTCATCAACATTGCAGGCAAGTTCACACTTTGATCATACCTCTTTACTACCCGGTTTTTATGCATTAGATTCAACCCTCAAACATTGCATGATTAGGATCTAATTAAATTGTGGGTATTGGGAAATAGATGAGGTAGTACGTAATGCCCTGTTTATTATCAAACCTTTGGGAGTTACTTCTACGTTTGCTCATATTGCTATGCTATGCTAGTAGACGTGCATTGGGTTTGAGTGTTACCATGACTGATGTGAGATTGTTAATTAAGGTCAACCTTCAGGTGGCAACTAAAACTCACATCTGGGTGGATTGAGGTACCTGGGTATTCTAGGATTGCCTGTTTTTCTTTTGGACCGCCACCCAGGTTCAAAGGGATCATGAGATTATTCATGCTAGAAACTTCCGTGTGCAACCACAAGCTATGATGGGCTCTAGCATAGTTGTGTAGGTTGTGTGAACTCTTACAGTGGTAGACTAGCAGATGTAGGGGATGTAGGTGTACCGGTCTACCCATCGTAAGGTGCTAACGCTTCTGAAAGACTGTGTCTCGGTCATCCGTTTCTCAAACATCATGTAGTGCGAGAATCAAGCGGAGGCGATCGAGTCTTGTGGGGAAAAGTGCGCAAACCTCTGCAGAGCGTACAAACTAATCATGATTAGCCGTGTCCCCGGTTATGGACAATTTTGAGTCTCTGGTCTTTGGATATTCATATTGATCTCATCATGTTACTTTAATTAATCTTGTTGGGTTAATGATGATACTTAATTGGGATTGAGATGCTGTCAACCATCTCAATGTTTCGCAACCACCATGATAGTTAAATAAAATTTATTCCTTTGCAGTAGGGAAAAATTGGCTTTTCGCAAAAAACATTATAACCATAGAGCTTTTCCACCAGCCATATATGCATGTAGTGATAGCCTTTGTTCATCATTTCTCTATGGTGTGAATTTGCCAGCATATTCCATGTGCTGACCCGTTTTCGGGCTGCAATGTTTCATATTGCAGGATCCTTACGACGAGTAAGTGATACGTTAGGGTTATGATTTCTACACTCAACTTTGCCGTTGGTGTTGATGGGAATCCACAACCTTGTTACTTCCGCTATTTGGATTGAGGTAATAGTATTTACGTTACTTTATACATGTGATTTACCTCTGTTATAAAGCCTCGAGTACTATGTGTGTCAGCATACCGATCCAGGGATGACACTTAAGCACAGAGACTTGATCCATTCGGGTCGGGTCGCTGCAGTGAGTGTGTGCGATAGGGCGTCCTTCCCACATGACCCAGAAATCGTCGAGGATATGCCCTCCTGGGACCCAGGCTGGGGCCGTGTGCGATCGGGCGAGGCATCGAAACCCAATCATTTCCGTAGATATGTACATCCCACACGGTGAATCCCAGAAATCATTTACGTAGGTATGTACATCCCACATGGTGAATCCTTGAAATCATTTCCTTACGTATGTACATCCCACACGGTGAATGAAGGAAATATGCCCTAGAGGCAATAATAAAGTATTATATATTTCCTTATATCATGATAAATGTTTATTATTCATGCTAGAATTGTATTAACCGGAAACATAATGCATGTGTGAATACATAGACAAACAAAGTGTCACTAGTATGCCTCTGCTTGACTAGCTCGTTAATCAAAGATGGTTATGTTTCCTAGCCATAGACATGAGTTGTCATTTGATTAACGGGATCACCTCATTAGGAGAATGACGTGATTGACATGACCCATTACGTTAGCTTAGCACCCGATCGTTTAGTATGTTGCTATTGCTTTCTTCATGACTTATACATGTTCCTATGACTATGAGATTATGCAACTCCCGTTTACCGGAGGAACACTTTGTGTGCTACCAAACGTCACAACGTAACTGGGTGATTATAAAGGTGCTCTACAGGTGTCTCCAAAGGTACTTGTTGGGTTGGCGTATTTCGAGATTAGGATTTGTCACTCCGATTGTCGGAGAGGTATCTCTGGGCCCACTCGGTAATGCACATCACTATAAGCCTTGCAAGCATTGTGACTAATGAGTTAGTTGCGGGATGATGTATTACGGAACGAGTAAAGAGACTTGCCGGTAACGAGATTGAACTAGGTATCGAGATACCGACGATCGAATCTCGGGCAAGTAACATACCGATGACAAAGGGAACAACGTATGTTGTTATGCGGTCTGACCGATAAAGATCTTCGTAGAATATGTGGGAGCCAATATGGGCATCCAGGTCCCGCTATTGGTTATTGACCGGAGAAGTGTCTCGGTCATGTCTACATAGTTCTCGAACCCAAAGGGTCCGCACGCTTAAAGTTACGATGACAGTTTTATTATGAGTTTATATGTTTTGATGTACCGAAGGTTGTTCGGAGTCCCGGATGTGATCACGGACATGACGAGGAGTCTCGAAATGGTCGAGACGTAAAGATTGATATATTGGACGACTATATTCGGACACCGGAAGAGTTCCGGAGAAGTTTCGGATTAAACCGGAGTGCCGGAGGGTTACCGGAACCCCCCGGGGAAGTATTGGGCCTTAGTGGGCCTTGAGGGAAGAGAGAGGGCAGCAGCCAAGAGGTGGTGCGTCCCCTCCCAGGAGGAGTCCTAGTTGGACTAGGAGAGGGGGGCGCAGCCCCCTTTCCCTCTCCCTCTTCCTCTCTTTCCTTCCCCCCTTCTTTTCCTAGTAGGACTAGGAAAGGGGAGTCCTACTCCTACTAGGAGGAGGACTCCCCCCTCTCCTTGGCGCGCCCATAGGCAGCCGGCCTCCCCCTTGCTCCTTTATATACGGGGGCAGGGGGGCACCTCTATACACACTTGATATACGATATTTTAGCCGTGTGCGGTGCCCCCCTCCACCTGATTACACCTCGATAATACCGCCGCGGAGCTTAGGCGAAGCCCTGCGTCGGTGGAACATCATCATCGTCACCACGCCGTCGTGCTGACGAAACTCTCCCTCAACACTCGGCTGGATCGGAGTTCGAGGGACGTCATCGAGCTGAACGTGTGTAGAACTTGGAGGTGCCGTACGTTCGGTACTTGATCGGTCGGATCGTGAAGACGTACGACTACATCAACCGCGTTGTGATAATGCTTCCGCTGTCGGTCTACGAGGGTACGTGGACAACACTCTCCCCTCTCGTTGCTATGCATCACCATGATCTTGCGTGTGCGTAGGAATTTTTTTGAAATTACTACGTTCCCCAACAGTGGCATCCGAGCCTGGTTTTTTGCGTTGATGCTTTGCACGAGTAGTACACAAGTGAGTTGTGGGCGATATAAGTCATACTGCTTACCAGCATGTCATACTTTGGTTCAGCGGTATTGTGAGATGAAGCGGCCCGGACCGACATTACGCGTACGCTTACGCGAGATTGGTTTCACCATTCGGAGCACTCGTTGCTTAAAGGTGACTGGCGGGCGTCTGTCTCTCTCACTTTAGTTGAACCGAGTGTGGCTACGCCCGGTCCTTGCGAAGGTTAAAACAGCACCAACTTGACAAACTATCGTTGTGGTTTTTATGCGTAGGTAAGAACGGTTCTTGCTAAGCCCGTAGCAGCCACGTAAAATATGCAACAACAAAGTAGAGGTCGTCTAACTTGTTTTTGCAGGGCATGATGTGATGTGATATGGTCAAGACATGATGTGATATAATGTGTTGTATGAGATGATCATGTTTTGTAACCGAGTTATCGGCAACTGGCAGGAGCCATATGGTTGTCGCTTTATTGTATGAGATGCAATCGCCATGTAATAGTTTTACTTTATCACTAAGCGGTAGCGATAGTCGTAAAAGCAATAAGTTGGCGAGACGACAACGATACTACGATGGAGATCAAGGTGTCGAGCCGGTGAGGATGGTGATCATGACGGTGCTTCGGAGATGGAGATCACAAGCACGGTGCTTCGGAGATGGAGATCACAAGCACAAGATGATGATGGCCATATCATATCACTTATATTGATTGCATGTGATGTTAATCCTTTATGCATCTTATCTTGCTTTGATTGACGGTAGCATTATAAGATGATCTCTCACTAAAATTTCAAGATAAAAGTGTTCTCCCTGAGTATGCACCGTTGCAAAAGTTCTTCGTGCTGAGACACCACGTGTTAATCGGGTGTGATAGGCTCTACGTTCAAATACAACGGGTGCAAAACAGTTGCACACGCGGAATACTCAGGTTAAACTTGACGAGCCTAGCATATGTACAGATATGGCCTCGGAACACAGAGACCGAAAGGTCGAGCGTGAATCATATAGTAGATATGATCAACATAGTGATGTTCACCATTGAAACTACTCCATCTCACGTGTTAATCGGACATGGTTTAGTTGCTTTGGATCACGCAATCACTTAGATGATTAGAGAGATGTCTATCTAAGTGGGAGTTCTTAAGTAATATGATTAATTGAACTTAAATTTATCATGAACTTAGTACCTGATAGTATCTTGCTTGTCTATGTTAATTGTAGATATATGGCCCGTGCTGTTGTTCCGTTGAATTTTAATGCGTTCCTTGAGAAAGCTAAGTTGAAAGATGATGGTAGCAATTACACGGACTGGGTCCGTAACTTGAGGATTATCCTCATTGCTGCACAGAAGAATTACGTCCTGGAAGCACCGCTAGGTGCCAGGCCTCCTGCAAGAGCTACGCCAGAAGTTATGAACGTCTGGCAAAGCAAAGCTGATGACTACTCAATAGTTTAGTGTGCCATGCTTTACGGCTTAGAACCGGGACTTCAACGACGTTTTGAACGTCATGGAGCATATGAGATGTTCTAGGAGTTGAAGTTAATATTTCAAGCAAATGCCCGGATTGAGAGATATGAAGTCTCCAATAAGTTCTATAGCTGCAAGATGGAAGAGAATAGTTCTGTCAGTGAGCATATACTCAGAATGTCTGGGTATAATAATCACTTGATTCAACTGGGAGTTCAACTTCCGGATGATTGCGTCATTGACAGAATACTTCAATCACTGCCACCAAGCTACAAGAGCTTCGTGATGAACTATAACATGCAAGGGATGGATAAGACGATTCCCGAGCTCTTCGCAATGCTAAAGGCAGCGGAGGTAGAAATCAAAAAGGAGCATCAAGTGTTGATGGTCAGTAAAACCACTAGTTTCAAGAAAAAGGGCAAAGGGAAGAAGAAAGGGAACTTCAAGAAGAACAGCAAGCAAGTTGTTGTTCAGGAGAAGAAATCCAAGTCTGGACCTAAGCCTGAAACTGAGTGCTTCTACTGTAAGCAGACTGGCCACTGGAAGCGGAACTGCCCCAAGTATTTGGCGGATAAGAAGGATGGCAAGGTTAACAAAGGTATATGTGATATACATGTTATTGATGTGTACCTTACTAATACTCGCAGTAGCACCTGGGTATTTGATACTGGTTCTGTTGCTAATATTTGCAACTCAAAACAGGGGCTACGGATTAAGCGAAATTTGGCTAAGGACGAGGTGACGATGCGCGTGGGAAATGGTTCCAAAGTCGATGTGATCGCCGTCGGCACCCTACCTCTACATCTACCTTCGGGATTAGTTTTAGACCTAAATAATTGTTATTTGGTGCCAGCGTTGAGCATGAACATTATATCTGGATCTTGTTTAATGCGAGACGGTTATTCATTTAAATCAGAGAATAATGGTTGTTCTATTTATATGAATAATATCTTTTATGGTCATGCACCCTTGAAGAGTGGTCTATTTTTAATGAATCTCGATAGTAGTGATACACATATTCATAATGTTGAAGCCAAAAGATGCAGAGTTAATAATGACAGTGCAACTTATTTGGGCACTGCCGTTTGGGTCATATCGGTGTAAAGCGCATGAAGAAACTCCATACTGATGGAATTTTGGAATCACTTGATTTTGAATCACTTGGTACTTGCGAACCGTGCCTTATGGGCAAGATGACCAAAACACCGTTCTCCGGAACTATGGAGAGAGCAACAGATTTGTTGGAAATCATACATACAGATGTATGTGGTCCGATGAATATTGAAGCTCGTGGCGGATATCGTTATTTTCTCACCTTCACAGATGATTTGAGCATATATGGGTATATCTACTTAATGAAACATAAGTCTGAAACATTTGAAAAGTTCAAAGAATTTCAGAGTGAAGTTGAAAATCATCGTAACAAGAAAATAAAATTCCTACGATCTGATCGTGGAGCAGAATATTTGAGTTACGAGTTTGGTCTACATTTGAAACAATGCGGAATAGTTTCGCAACTCACGCCACCCGGAACACCACAGCGTAATGGTGTGTCTGAACGTCGTAATCGTACTTTATTAGATATGGTGCGAACTATGATGTCTCTTACTGATTTACCGCTATCGTTTTGGGGTTATGCTTTAGAGACGGCTGCATTCACTCTAAATAGGACACCATCGAAATCCGTTGAGACGACGCCTTTTGAACTATGGTTTGGCAAGAAACCAAAGTTGTCGTATCTTAAAGTTTGGGGCTGCGATGCTTATGTGAAGAAACTTCAACCTGATAAGCTCGAGCCTAAATCGGAGAAATGTATCTTCATAGGATACCCAAAGGAGACCGTTGGGTACACCTTCTATCACAGATCCGAAGGCAAGATATTTGTTGCTAGAAATGGATCCTTTCTAGAGAAGGAGTTTCTCTCGAAAGATCTGAGTGGGAGGAAAGTAGAACTTGATGAGGTAACTGTACCTGCTCCCTTATTGGAAAGTAGATCATCGCAGAAATCAGTTTCTGCGACACCTACACCAAGTAGTGAGGAAGTTAATGATAATGATCATGAAACTTCAGATCAAGTTATTACCGAACTTCGTAGGTCAACTAGATCAAGATCCGCACCAGAGTGGTACGGTAATCCTGTTCTGGAGGTCATGTTACTAGACCATGGCGAACCTACGAACTATGAAGAAGCGATGGTGAGCCCAGATTCCGCAAAATGGCTTGAAGCCATGAAATCCGAGATGGGATCCATGTATGAGAACAAAGTATGGACTTTGGTTGACTTGCCCGATGGTCGGCAAGCCATTGAAAATAAATGGATCTTCAAGAAGAAGACTGACGCTGATGGTAATGTTACTGTCTATAAGCTCGACTTGTTGCGAAAGGTTTTCGACAAGTTCAAGGAATTGACTATGATGAGACCTTCTCACCCGTAGCGATGCTTAAGTCTGTCCGAATCATGTTAGCAATTGCCGCATTTTATGATTATGAAATTTGGCAAATGGATGTCAAAACTGCGGTCCTGAATGGATTTCTGGAAGATAAAGATCCAAAGGGAGCTAACAAAGTGTGCAAACTCCAGCGATCCATTTATGGACTGGTGCAAGCCTCTCGGAGTTGGAATAAACGCTTTGATAGTGTGATCAAAGCATTTAGTTTTATACAGACTTTTGGAGAAGCCTGTATTTACAAGAAAGTGAGTGGGAGCTCGATAGCATTTCTGATATTATATGTGGATGACATATTACTGATTGGAAATGATATAGAATTTCTGGATAGCATAAAGGGATACTTGAATAAGAGTTTTTCAATGAAAGACCTCGGTGAAGCTGCATATATATTAGGCATTAAGATCTATAGAGATAGATCAAGACGCTTAATTGGACTTTCACAAAGCACATACCTTGACAAAGTTTTGAAGAAGTTCAAAATGGATCAAGCAAAGAAAGGGTTCTTGCCTGTACTACAAGGTGTGAGATTGAGTAAGACTCAATGCCCGACCACTGCAGAAGATAGAGAGAAAATGAAAGATGTTCCCTATGCTTCAGCCATAGGCTCTATCATGTATGCAATGCTGTGTACCAGACCTGATGTGTCCCTAGCTATAAGTTTAGCAGGGAGGTACCAAAGTAATCCAGGAGTGGATCACTGGACAGCGGTCAAGAACATCCTGAAATACCTGAAAAGGACTAAGGATATGTTTCTCGTATATGGAGGTGACAAAGAGCTCATCATAAGGGGTTACGTTGGTGGAAGCTTTGACACTGATCCGGACGATTCGAAATCGCAAACCGGATACGTATTTACATTGAACGGTGGAGCTGTCAGTTGGTGCAGTTCCAAGCAAAGTGTCGTGGCGGGATCTACGTGTGAAGCGGAATACATAGCTGCTTTGGAAGCAGCGAATGAAGGAGTCTGGATGAAGGAGTTCATATCCGATCTAGGTGTCATACCTAGTACATCGGGACCAATGAAAATCTTTTGTGATAATACTGGTGCAATTGCCTTAGCAAAGGAATCCAGATTTCACAAGAGAACCAAGCACATCAGAAGACGCTTCAATTCCATCCGGGATTTAGTCCAGGTGGGAGACATAGAAATTTGCAAGACACATACGGATCTGAATGTAGCAGATCCGTTGACTAAGCCTCTTCCACGAGCAAAACATGATCAGCACCAAGACTCCATGGGTGTAAGAATCATTACTATGTAATCTAGATTGACTCTAGTGCAAGTGGGAGACTGAAGGAAATATGCCCTCGAGGAAATAATAAAGTATTATATATTTCCTTATATCATGATAAATGTTTATTATTCATGCTAGAATTGTATTAACCGGAAACATAATACATGTGTGAATACATAGACAAACAAAGTGTCACTAGTATGCCTCTGCTTGACTAGCTCGTTAATCAAAGATGGTTATGTTTCCTAGCCATAGACATGAGTTGTCATTTGATTAACGGGATCACCTCATTAGGAGAATGACGTGATTGACATGACCCATTACGTTAGCTTAGCACCCGATCGTTTAGTATGTTGCTATTGCTTTCTTCATGACTTATACATGTTCCTATGACTATGAGATTATGCAACTCCCGTTTACCGGAGGAACACTTTGTGTGCTACCAAACATCACAACGTAAGTGGGTGATTATAAAGGTGCTCTACAGGTGTCTCCAAAGGTACTTGTTGGGTTGGCGTATTTCGAGATTAGGATTTGTCACTCCGATTGTCGGAGAGGTATCTCTGGGCCCACTCGGTAATGCACATCACTATAAGCCTTGCAAGCATTGTGACTAATGAGTTAGTTGCAGGATGATGTATTACGGAACGAGTAAAGAGACTTGCCGGTAACGAGATTGAACTAGGTATCGAGATACCGACGATCGAATCTCGGGCAAGTAACATACCGATGACAAAGGGAACAACGTATGTTGTTATGCGGTCTGACCGATAAAGATCTTCGTAGAATATGTGGGAGCCAATATGGGCATCTAGGTCCCGCTATTGGTTATTGACCGGAGAAGTGTCTCGGTCATGTCTACATAGTTCTCGAACCCAAAGGGTCCGCACGCTTAAAGTTACGATGACAGTTTTATTATGAGTTTATATGTTTTGATGTACCGAAGGTTGTTCGGAGTCCCAGATGTGATCACGGACATGACGAGGAGTCTCGAAATAGTCGAGACGTAAAGATTGATATATTGGACGACTATATTCGGACACCGGAAGTGTTCCGGAGAAGTTTCGGATTAAACCGGAGTGCCGGAGGGTTACCGGAACCCCCGGGGAAGTATTGGGCCTTAGTGGGCCTTGAGGGAAGAGAGAGGGCAGCAGCCAGGAGGTGGTGCGCCCCCTCCCAGGAGGAGTCCTAGTTGGACTAGGAGAGGGGGGCGCAGCCCCCTTTCCCTCTCCCTCTTCCTCTCTTTCCTTCCCCCCTTCTTTTCCTAGTAGGACTAGGAAAGGGGAGTCCTACTCCTACTAGGAGGAGGACTCCCCCCCTCTCCTTGGCGCGCCCATAGGCAGCCGGCCTCCCCCTTGCTCCTTTATATACGGGGGCAGGGGGGCACCTCTATACACACTTGATATACGATATTTTAGCCGTGTGCGGTGCCCCCTCCACCAGATTACACCTCGATAATACCGTCGCGGAGCTTAGGCGAAGCCCTGCGTCGGTGGAACATCATCATCGTCACCACGCCGTCGTGCTGACGAAACTCTCCCTCAACACTCGGCTCGATCAGAGTTCGAGGGACGTCATCGAGCTGAACATGTGTAGAACTTGGAGGTGCCGTACGTTCGGTACTTGATCGGTCGGATCGTGAAGACGTACGACTACATCAACCGCGTTGTGATAACGCTTCCGCTGTTGGTCTACGAGGGTACGTGGACAACACTCTCCCCTCTCGTTGCTATGCATCACCATGATCTTGCGTGTGCGTAGGAATTTTTTTGAAATTACTACGTTCCCCAACAGTGAATCCCAGAAAAACATTTCCGTTCGTATGTACATCACACACAGTCAATCCAAGGAATACGTTTCCGTTCTTATGTACATCCCACACAGTCAATCCAGGGAAAATGTTTCCGTTCGGATGTACATCCATCCCACACGGTTTTATGTATACACTTGTGTGTGAAAGGTGTAGCTATCACACACGCTCTGCCTTGGTTAACTGTTTGCTTTCGTTAACTACATCACACACGATTTGATGTAGAAAACTGTGTGTCATTGGGCTATCCATCGCAAGCGCTTTTACTGCTGGAACCGTTTGCAAAGGTCCATGACTGTCTGTTCTATTTTTATTTTTGCCTATAATTTATTATTCTAATTGGAAATTTTGAAATACGAAACGTGCAATTCAAATTCTCAGCACAATGGTTCAACAACGAATCCATAAATAAAATTGCCAGTACAATATGTTCAGTAATTACAGGATTAGGCAGCAATTAACTATGATGAACCATAGTATTTAAAGGCCGTAAAGGTGAAGAGACAAGTGTAAACCATTTTGACTGCCGACGATATTGAAGAAGCGGAATGCCCATAATGTGCCTTCCAGCATGCCATAGGCACGAACCACTTTTGTCCAACCCCTTGTGATGATCGCCCTCCCATCCTTCACCGCCTTCAGGAAGACTTCTAGAGCATTATCATGGTAGCATGAATTATATACTTTAACCTTAGTTGCCTCCACTCCGGTCATGTAGTTTGCAAGGTAATCATCAGTAAATAGCTTTGGAAACCACCGAAAAGAGAAAAATATCAGATACTGAGGTCTAATAGAGTAACTTGTTGTGGGCAGGGGGAAAAGGCAACACATTACTTACCATCCTAAAGTTCACTATTGCCTTCAACAAAGTGTAAATAAAGAGCTTAATTCCAATAACCCGTTTCTTTCGCCTAACAATATTTTTTAGTTTCCTCACTTGACGCTTGTTCATGAACATCTCATTGCCCCATACGCAAAAGGGATCGAAGCATGGATCGGTACCACTCATATATGTACCTACAAGCAACCAGTAAATGTTAGAAGCTCAACTGAGATTGCACAAATGATGTAAAATACAACTACCTATGTTCCTAAGTACAAGTTTTTTTTGAGATTTAAATATGAACTACATACGGATGTATATAGGATTATAGATATAGTTTAGATTAGAATCTAGATTCACTAATTTTGCTCCTTATGTAGTCTATATTGCAATCTCTAAAAATATTTATATTTCGGAATAGATGGTGTATAAGACATGGGATGCAGCTAACCTCAACGGCAAACAACATCATCGCCCATTGTAGCCCTGTGTAAGTACATGGAAAGCCAATGTTAACTACAACAGGGTTAACATCCACAAAAAATAGCAAATGGTAATAAAACGACATCATCTGTAGTGATATCTTTATTTTGATAGAGTAGCACAGTAGCAAAGGGATGGATTAAAAAATGGATACAACTGTTAATTGCAACAGGCTTAACAAGATCCTAATTCATGTTTTGTAAGTTTGTAGCCAGTGAAATACAACTGTTAATTGCAATAGGCTTAATGGCCATTGAAACCGGTACTGATAAAAATGCAATTGGCAGAGTTAAACATCATAGGGCAGGTGCTGCCAGAGCAGATAATGGCCCAGTTCTCTATAAAAAGGTAGGGAAAATAGCTCAAACATGTTAGGCATGTTTACTACAACATGCTTAATACATCGACAGTACAAAACATAGCCATTAGTTGCAACTGGTACTGGTAAGATTGAACTGGTGGGTACATACTTGGTAAGTCCTGAGGGGTAGTTGCTGGGGCACTTCATCTTGGCCAGAGCCCGCACAAAGTCAGCGGTGGCGACCTGTTCCTCCGGGTCGAAGCGTGGATCAGTGCCACTGACATGTGTACCTACAGGCAACCAGTAAATGGTAGAAGTTAAACTGCAATTGCACAAATGACGTGAAACACTATAAGACTTGGGATGAAGCTAACCTTGATGGCAAACAACAACATCGGCCGTTATGACCCTGCGTAAGTACATGGACAAGCATGTTAAGTACAACAGGGTTAGCATCCACCAAAAATAGCAAATGGCATAGTTAAACATCACAAGTCATGTTTTGTAAGTTTGTAGCCATTGAAATGCAACTGTTTAAAAATGGATTCAACTGTTAATTGCAATAGGCTTAATAGACATTGAAACCGGTACTGATAAAAATGCAATTGGCATAGTTAAACATCACAAGGCAGGTGCTGCCAGAGCAGAGAATGGCCCGGATGTCTATAAAAAGGTAGGGATAGTAGCAAAAATGTGTTAGGCACGTTTACTAGAACATGCTTAATACATCGACCATACAGAACATAGCCATTAATTGGAACTGGTATAGGTAAGATTGAAATAGTGAGTACATACTTGTTAAGTCCTGAGAGGTAGTAGCTGGGGCACTTCATCTTGGCCAAAGCTCGCCCAAAGTCAGCAACGGCGGAGGCGAGCTGTTCCTCCGGGTCGAAGCATGGATCAGTGCCACTGACATGTGTACCTATAGGCAACCACTAAATGGGTAGAAGTTAAACTTCAATTGCACAAATTATGTGAAATACTGTAAGACATGGGATGCAGCTCACCTCGACGACAAACAAAAGCATCGGCCGTTATGACCCTGCGTAAGTACATGGGCAGCATCTCTAGTGATATCCTGAGTCATGTATTGTAAGTTTGTTGCTGGTATTGGTGCTGGACACGGTAATATTTGAACATCACATACTGTGTAGTACTGAAATAAACAAGGCACGAACATGCTTAATACATCAACCATACAAATCATAGCCGTTGCAAGTGGTATTGGTAAGAGTTAGCTGGTCAGATCTTACCTGTTAAGTCCCGGGGGGTAGTCGCTGGGGGACTTCACCTGGGCCAGAGCCTGCACCATGTCGGCGGCAGCGGCGGAGGCGAGGTGTTCCTGCAGGTTAACACACACAGCGGCCATCGCGCCATGGACCGCCATCAGCTCCCGCGGGGGGGATTTGGAGGCATGAGGATGTTTCGCAGGCGCCATTCAAGCAATCAGGCTGGGACGTGATAGAGATCGGTGGGTTACCTGACTAGATCCGAGCAGAACATAGATGTGGTTGAAGCTGTGGTTGCGGTGCGACGGTTTAAGATGCCGGTAGGAGGAGGCGTGAGGGAGGGGGATACTGAGGGGAAGGGGATGTGGTTGGAGGAATAAATTCTGAAATCGTGCGCCTAATGAAAATTTGGGTGTGAAATTTGAAACTTGGGCGGGGGAAACACACAACACAGACGAAGAGCGTAAAATACTCGTGTGCGAGAAAAAAGAAAGTTGGCAGAACCCGTCTCCAAGAAAATGTACACGTGTACTTGATTTTTTCGGTCAATGGTACGCCTGGTTTATTTGGAAATATCGCACAGGTAACTGACTTATGGGTCATTAACGCAAAAAAGGCAGACGGGTATGACATAGAAACCGTATGTTTTGTGATCTTCTAATGATTAACGCAAAAAACGCACACGGTCACACATGCTAATCAACGCTCAAAGCCCTCAAAGGATGCTCTTACCGACATTGTATGTTAATACTACAAACTTAAAGTACTACTGGTAATTTGCTCTAATACTACAAACTAAAACTACTTCTCACATGCTGCCATTAGGGCATGCTGGCCAGACGCCGGCATTCTCCTTCCCGGCCTTGTAGGCGGCAGCCCACCGTGCTTCGATCTCCGCCAAGCTCTACTCACCATGGCGTGCGGCCTCTTTTTTCTTGCGGCGGTGGGACTCTCTTTTCTTGACTGCTTTCTGCCTTTTCCGCTCCTTCTATGCGGTTTTGGCTGCCTCTAGATTCACCACCCATTCGGCTATGGCAGCCTTAAAGTCCGCCCATGTAACTGTCCGGCCACTAGCGGTGATGAACTCGGCGCGGCAAGATGCCATCGCTTCCTTACCATGTGCGCGGTCGTGGGCGGCGAGGAACACTGTGCGGCGGGATGCCATCGCTTCCTTACCAGTTACTGTGCGCCGCGGTGCCATGGACGACGCCTGGAGAAAGCACTGGGAAGGAGGGGCTGGGCAGCTGTACAGTGCGGTGGTATTCAAGAGCTCAACCACAAACGACAACAGAAATTTGGCTTCCCTTACAATTTTGCTCGTTCATTATCGCACACGGTTCATCTCCGTCGCTTCCGGAAACAGTGTGCGCTGAGCCTATTGTGTGTTGTGTTATGACTGGCAGGAACCCCGGCCACGCGGATCGCGTGTGCGCACCGTTGGATGCGCCATGATCGAATGACAATCCACGTCCCTCACATCACACCCGTGCACCTGTAGCTGGATTGGATTTATATGCGCTAAATGCTTAGAAAATGCACATAATCCCCTAAATATGGTAAATGAGCCCAGAAAAATGCCAAATTCGAACATGGTGATTTGCAGGGTGTATGTTCGTCGTAGAAAAAAATCCAGGGCAAAGAACGAAGAAAATTTGGATTCCCCTTCAATCTTGAGGATTTCCCTTTCGAAAGCATGGAACTTCCTCGGTGATGGTTCGATTTACGAAGGGCGTGCATGAGAACATAAGCCAAACCTTCTCAAATTTTTACCAAGGCATGGTGAGTTCATACCATGGCACCATGTGAGGCGTCATGTTTTTTAAGCATTTATTTCATTTTTATAGTTGAAAACCCAACAAACAGACATTTGTGGTTGACAATTGCCACACATTTCATCGAAATATCTGTCCATTCCCTGTAAAAGGCATGAGAATTTACTAAATGGCACGAGTAGGGTTTTCTAGGCCGTTCTTGTGGACCCTTTCATGCATCGATTGTTTGAACTTGAATTATGCGCATTAATGCCTAGGAAATGCACATAATCCCCTAAATATGGCAAATGAACCCGGAAAAGTGCCAAATTTGAATACGGTGATTTGCAGGTTGTATGTTCATCGTAGAAAAAACTCGTGGACAAAGGACAAAGGAAATTTGGATCCCCTTTCAATCTTGGTGATTTCCCCCTTGAAACCATGAAACTTCCTCGGTGATGGTTCGATTTCTGAAAGGCGCGCATCACGACATAAGGAAAACATTCTCCAATTTTTACCAGGGGCAAGCTGAGGCCATACCATGGCACCACACCAGGCGTCATGTTTTCCAACCATGTGTTTCATTTTTTGTATAGCACGAGCATGGTTTTCCAGACCGTTCTTGTGCACCTTTTCATGCACCGATTGTTCGAATTTGAATTATGTGTAGAATTAAAGCCTAGAAAATGCACACAATCCCCTAAATATGGTAAATGAGTCAAAAAATGTCAAATTTGAACACGTTTCATTTGAGGCGGTATGTTGATCGTTGGAAAAAAAACTGAAAGACAAACTAGGACGAAAATTTGGATTCCCCTTCAATCTTGGTGATTTCCCTCTCGAAAGCATTGAACTTCCTCGGTGACGGTTCGATTTATGAAGGGCGTGCATGACGACATAAATCAAACCTTCTCAGATTTTAACTAGGGCACGGTGAGGCCATACCATGGCACCATGCCAGCCGTCATGTTTTTCAAGAACATATTTCATTGTTCTATAGTTGATAACCCAGTAAATGACGCGTTTGTGGTTGACTCCATTGAAATCTCTGCCCATTCCTTGTAAAAGGCTTGAGAAATTACTAAATACCACGAGTATGGTTTTTCCAGACCATTCTTGTGCACCCTTTCATGCACCAATTGTTTGAATTTGAATTACATGCATTAATGCCTACAAAATGCACATAATCCCCTAAATATTGTAAATGAACCAGGAAAAGTGTCAAATTTGAACACGGTGATTAGCACGGTTTATGTTCATGGTAGAAAAAAATCATGGATGAAAGACAAAGGAAATTTGGATTCCCATTCAATCTCGGTGATTTACTATCGCACATGGTTCATCTCCATCGCCTCTGCGAACCGTGTGTGTTCACTCACACATGCAAAAGGAAAAGAAAACCCTCGCCCACTTCATCCCCACAGTCACTCGCCGCGGACTCCTACACAACTCTGCACCCTAAGCTCGACAGCTGTTGGCGGTGGCCGTAGGTCGCACTCCAAACAGCACCGCTTCGTCTCCACCACTTTCTGCCGCCTATCTGCACCGACATTCTAGACTCTGGTCGACTGGCATTTTCTGCGGGATTGGGCCAGGGATTTTTCTCATGGAGAAGGTAATCAACTTAATTAGCAAAATATTCACTCATCTCTTATCGCAGTCTGTCCGTCGCTGTTAATCAACCGACGGAAGTCGCCATGGAATCATTTTTGTTCTAGCTGATTCGTGGGTGTTCATTCATGTGTGCACAGTGCGAGTACAAATCGGGCAACTGTGGTCGTGGCCAGTCGGAAAAGTTCTATCTCACCATTCCGGATCACTTCAGGGAGCGCTCGTCATGTTCAATCTCAACCTACCACGGTCGGCATGGCCTAAATTTGTGAACATATACCGTCTGTTGCTACATTATCTATATATTTGCATCAAATCTTTGTTACATTATCTATTTTTAATTCTATATTTTTGTACTTTGCTTGCATCTATATATGGATATGTTCTATCAGTTACTCCCATATTTGCATCTTGCTCGGTTATTTCAATATATCTAATTTACGATCTTAATTTTCATTTCAAGCAGTACATCCCTTGCTTTGCAAGAACAGGAGTAGAAGGAAATCTTGGGCTTTACTTTGCTGATGACTCCCAGGATGTCATATTGACAACGCAACATGGGTTTACAATGACGGTTAGCGTAATACTGGATAAAGATGGTCACTCGTATTTTAATGCGGACCTTTGGAGAAAAATGTCTATGTGTTATGAACTAAAAGCTGGCAATAAAATTCTAGTGCATGCACCACAACCTGGTCTAATTAACATGGATGTTTACATCCCCAACGTTATCAGCCGATCAAAGTCTGATCGAGCTTAGTGTCCTTTCAACTTTCTCCATGTTGTCATATTACTATTTAAGCAACCAATTGATCACTATTTAAGCAACCAATTGTGATATCATATTCTGACTCTGTTCCTAGGCAGTAACAAATTATGTTTACCAATTTATGCGCACTATATATTATTCCGCCATGTTCTGAATAAATAATACCTTTCCACCTTTTAAGCGGGATATGTTGGATGCATAGTGAATGATCTGTATGTTACTAAGCGTACCAAATTTCACTGGAAGGACTTGAAGCATCTCATAAACTTTGTTGATAATCTGACAGAGATAGCACAGCGTATGAACGCTGGATTTTGGATGGGATTAATTAGACCTATGGTGCACACACTGAACAAGACCAATTGTGTGCTCAAAGCGCTGGTAAAAAGTCTTATTTTAATGTTGATGCCCATAAACTATATATATCTTCAACGATATGTTACAATTGTTTTTTATTCTACATGTCAACAGAAATTGCCCCCTGTAGCCGTTCCTGGACCGATTTCCCGGCTTGGTCGAATTACACTTGTGCCTGCTAATAACGCCAAAGTGATTGCAAGGTATTGAATTTCCCACAAAAAATGGAACCATTCAAATTAACAAGTTCTCGCTTCTCGTGGCAATGCATCCATATTGGAAAATTGGAGCCACTGTTCTACTCCTGCTCTACTAAGGCACAGAAGGGCTCTTCCTTTTCATTGACGAGATGCCGAGCCGCCGTGATCAAGCTGCTTCCAGTGGATAGTTGTGGTTGCTGGCCCTCAGCTTCTTGAAATGTGCTAGCTGTTACTATATATGTTAAGTATGTAGATATGGACCATATGGTTGTTGGCGCTTAGCCTCTTAAAATGTGATAGTTGTTACTATGTTAAGTATGTAGATATGGACCATATGGTTATCAAAACCGTGTTAAGAAGATCCTCCTTTTGTTGAATAGTGTAACCACTGTATATATGTTACTCAAATGTTGTTACCCAAGTTCATAAATTTTCATGGAAAGTATTAGTATCGTACACAGTTCATTGAGTTTAAGCGTGTGCCCAATGTCCAGAAGGCATTTGCATATTAACTGTCCATATTGCAAATTCACACACATGTTCACATAAGGAAATGTATGTGTAACATACTAATCATCGCACACGAGTACTCGCAGACGCATCGTGTGCGATACTCCTAGCCACCGCAAGCAACTAGTTTGCATTTTTCGAAGTTTTTTGTACACACATAATCACACACGAAGTAACTGTATTGACCGTTTGTGTTGTAATTTCTCATCGCAAACAGTTCATCCGAGTAGGCTATTTGCCACGTATCACACACATCTTGTTTACACGACTCGTTTGTGTTCTTTTGGCTCATCACAAATAGTTCATCCATGTGAACTGTATGCTGCATATCACACACATCTTGTTAAGTTGAACCGTTTCTGTTGTGTTCCCTGGTCGAAAATAGTTTGTCCGAGTTAAGCGTATGCCATATATCGTACACACATTGATATGACTTCCTGTTTCTGTCGTTCTACCTCATCGCAAACAGTTCGAATGGATTAACCGTGTGTCCTGCATCTCACACACATTGTTATGGCTGCCCATTTCTGTTGTTCTGCCTCATCGCAGACAGTTTGAATGGATTAACCATATGCCCTTCATCGCACACGCAACTAAAACCTGAACCGTGTTTGATGCATACATCATTGCAAATGTTTTGCACCTTTTTCGACTGTTTTTTACACCACCGTTTGCGATTATCGCATCGCACACAGTTTCGGCAAAGGGTCTCTGATCGTAGTGTCGCGTTAGCAGTCTCCTGCAGTAGTGGTGGTCAATGGGCAAAGAATTAAGCACCATATTTTAGGTACACATATTAATGTTGAAACTAATATTATTCAAACCATGACACCGGAGGAATATATAAAAGATACCTTCCAAAACACACCAGAACCCTGAAAAAGGATAAGGTACGTGATACGATAAGTAAACCGAATCCAAAAATTCCGCAAAAATGTTTTCTGTTTGTTTTGGAATATTAGAAAAAAAACACCTGAGAAGGCAACCAAGGTTCCCACTAGGCACCAGGGTGCGCCTGCCCCACCTGGCGCGCCCTGGTGGATAGTGGGCCCCTCGAGGACCTTCCCAAGATAAAAAATTCTTTATATATACACTACAGCAGGATGCTGCTAACACGACACTACGATCGGAGACCCTTTGATGAAAGTATGTGCGACGCATTAATCGCAAATGGTGATGTAAAAAACCGTCAAAAATATGCAAAACGTTTGCGATGACGGATACATCAAACACGGTTCAGATTTTAGTTGCATGTGCGATGCTGGGCATATGGTTCAGTGTAATGAACTGTTTGCGATGAGGCAGAAGAACATAAACGGGTAGCTAGATGATGGTGTGCGTGATATACGGCATACAGTTCACTCGGATGAACTGTTTGTGATTAGGCAACACAAAAGAAACGGTCAGCCAGGTGAAGGTGTGTGCGATATACCGCATACAGTTCACTCGAATGAATTATTTGCGTTGAGCCAAGAGAATAGAAACGTTTCAAATTAACAAGATGTGTGTTGTACAGGGCAAACAATTCTGTAATCAGAAATGTGTGAGAAGACATATAACAACACAGACGATTCCAGTTAGCAAGCCATGTGTGTTGTGAGAAAACGATTGCTGGTATACAATTGTCGGTGATTGATGAAATCATCACCGACGGGTTCCATTATTTAGTCCGTGTGCGATGTGATTTGCTCTGTCCGCACAACATCTACGCTCTGTCTACAGAGCATCAACATATATATTTAAAAAGACAACATTGCATAACCAAATTAAGCATACAATTACACAAGTGACTACACACATAACATTTCCACACACCAAAGTAAGCAATTACATGCATACTAAACTAGGAGAAACGAGGATCTAATCATCTACTTCTTGTTGCGACGACGCTTGCCATTGCTCAGCTTCCGGTTGGATCCCAGGCTGTTTTGGGGAAGGAGGAACTTCCTCATGTCAACGAGCCACCTGTACATCTCGTAGCTCGTGTATGCCTCCTTGGCCGTGTACACGACGTGAGCTTTATCGAGTTTCTCCATCCAGGCTGAGTGCCAGGCACGCTTGTCCTTGTTGCAGGAATCCTTCATGTCTATGCAGTAGGGATCGATGATGGCCTTGAGCACCTTTACATCGTTGGTGATGTCCAACGTAGCGAACATGTAGTGGGTGCTGTTGGCAAACCTGGCAAAATGCTCGCAAGGCCTTATGGCCAGGCAGTAGTGGTAGACGAGGATGTGATTCCGCACGCACATCTAGGCCACGACGACCTTGGGATGAGACCCGGCACGAGCACAGTTGTACTCGAGGTCATACCCAACCACCTTGTACTCCTCCTTAGCAAGTAACAGCTCCATGATGCAAATTGAGTGCTCCACCTAGACCCAGTTGTAGGTGTACACCACCGAGAGCTCCGTGAACCTTCTGTGGGTGTCCACCATGGAATGCATGGTGAACCGCTACTCGTCATTGGCAGCCACTCGAAGTGCTATTGGAGCCGCGCAGGATACCCTCTAAGAATTTGTCGTGGTGGTTGTGCTTCTTGCAATGGTGGGGCACGATTGAAAGGTTGAAGAGACACAAGGGTTAAATGGCCGCTGTAATAAATGGTGGCCGGCCGGCCTGTAATCGTCACGTCTTGTCACCGCGTTCATAGCGGATGATTCTAGTGCATGCTTGACAACACCGCACACGTTTCGTTTGACCACGCATAGGCTTGAAGATGCGCCAAATCTATCGTTGATGAGCCTATTCCCACGCTACTGCGCAGTGTACCGTGCAAGCTTCCCGCTCGGCTAGTTTGGCCACGCGTCGGCTAGAAGAGGGACAAATCGTGGGCATTTACTGGCAAAAAAGCTTTGTAAAAATGAAGTGTGTGGAATGATTTTGGTCATAAGTTTGCCCGTGGGTGATGACGTCAATGTTGCATAGAAGGGTGACGATGGACACTCGAGTGTGATAATTAATTCTACGCTCTACAGGGTACACGGTTGAAGAAACCAACTGTGTGCAATAATGTCGAAGATCGCAGTAGAGTTAGCTACAGATCATGTGCTATGAGATCATCAAGGTAAATAGATTCGATAATGATTAATAAAATCGAAGTAAATTGCATATTAAGGTCAAAATAGTGCTACCAATATATGAGTGTCATACGATGCCATTTCAACGATTGTACCACAAAAGCTCGAAATATTACAAGGTTCAATTTCCAGAGTTATATGGCTCAAATTCGAAGATTACAAGGGTCAGACTGATATTAGAAATGAAATTCAGCTCATCAGCTGCAAACGCTCACGCTAATCCGCTGAACATAGATATAAGAGAGGTTCAAACTAATATTACCACTTGTAAGGCTCATTTCGAAACCTCATAATTTTTGCAAAGGGGCCAGCCACTGAGAAGTTATGTATGGGGTTGACACGATGACTTCCGATTACTTTGTCATCTGAAGTTCCAAAATGAAATTCAACATTTTTGGAGCCTATTCCATCGTGCTGCAGCCGCCGGCGCTGATCAACAAACAATTCATTTTTGCAAAATAAATCTAGGGCAAACCTCATTACCTTCAGCACCCTTTCTCTAACAACAAAGAACCTGGCAAATATAATCTCCGGTAAGGTCCCTCGGTAGGAGTTCAAAGTAATTTCTGAGAGATCCAGATCCAGGCATTCGATGTGATTGTTATACTGTATCACATTATCCACCACCGGGCCTAATCTTATCAGCAAAAGAAGAAAACGTGTTAGTGCCTACATGCAGTTTTGAACACTACTACAGGCCTATTTGGTTTGCAGGATACACTACTAGGAAAACGGCTATAGCTAATATGGACATTAATGGCGCACCATGTATGTGGTGTGCCACTGCAATATAGCAGTGGCGCACCAGATACAGGTACGCCATTAATGTCCACATTACTAATGGCGCACCTGGTGTGTGGTGCGCCATTACTAGTTTAAAAAAAGATAAAAAAATTGTTAGCAGTGGCGCACTAGTGGATAGTGCGCCATTACTAGTTTTAACTAGTAATGGTGCACTACCCACTGGTGCGCCACTAGTAACATGTTTTTTTATATTTTTTTCAAAACTAGTAATGGCGCACCACACACCAGGTGCACCATTAGTAACCCTGGTTACTAATGGCGCATTCTTAGGTGGTGCGCCATTGGTAACCTGGGAGCAGCTAGATATTTTGGAAAACCACCTACGACACTCACTTTCCCCACTTCATTCTCTCCACCTCTACCAAGCTTGGTCTCGGCTGCCTCCTCCTCCTCACCTCATTTTCACCATGATTCACCCAAATTAAGTGGTTAAATTTCCTTTTTTTGATAGATAAGTAAGGGGAAAGTTTTCTTTATGTTCTAGATCAACTTTTTTCTCCCTCCAACAACGTAAACACTTTTTATGGCCTAGATCTACATATTTTTGTGGTATTGCATATGTTTGTGTTTGCTGGTACCGGTATTTGAAATGCGATAGTTGCCAATATTTTGCCGGAATGTTGATTCATTTCCGTTCGGCGAGAATTTGGCACTATGCATTCTTTTTGGTCCTATTTTTAGGCAAAGTCATGCCAAAAATTATTTTGGTTCTAAAATATCATTTTGCTCTACCCCACAGGCGACCATGGTCCGCACGATGACCAAAGGCATCGTGAATAGGTTTTTGTGCTCCGTGAAGGCCGAGATGCTTCAAAAGAACGAGACGGAGATAAGATGTCCGTGTCGAAGATGCAAGCTGAAGAGCCTTATGGACCCGGAGTCCGTACAGGTGCGGGACCACCTGCTCTTGCATGGTTTCATGGATGGCTATCGGTGGCAAGGTGATGAAGATGATTATGAATCGTCCATGGGGGCCGGGCAAGAAATGAGGAAGGGCGGCAAGACAACCGCGGCGAGGGTGGGCGAGAAGACGAAGAATCTCCAGGACATGACCACGAAGTAGATGTAGTACACAGTCATCATGTAGAAGATGCCGGACATGATGATGAGGAAGATCAAGACGAAGGGCATGATCATGAAGATGAAGATGCCGGAGCAGACGACGATGGACCATCGATGGGCTGGGTGCAGGACCCTCATATTCAAGAGCTGCTTCTCAAGCAGACGGATAATGCAAGAACTGCCGCCCGAGAGAAAGCCTAGCTGGATCAACTGGAGATAGAAGCGGTTACTCAATTGTATGAAGGATGCAGGCCCGAGGATACCCGCCTGAGAGTAACGCTCATGGCTCTGGAGATGAAGGTAAAACACAAAATGACCGACGCATGCTTCGACGAGAACATGTCATTCTGGCACGAACGTCTTCCCCAGGGGAACAAGTGCCCGACCAGTTTCGAGGAGGCGAAGAAAATCGTGTGTCCTCTGGATTTACTGCACGTGAAATACATGTGTGCATGAACAATTGCATCATTTATCAAGACCAGAACGCGGAGTCTACCATATGTCCGGTGTGCGGCGTCACTCGATACAAGAAGAGGAAGAAAGCTCCTCGAAAAGTGGTGTGGTACTTTCCGATCACTCCTCGTCAGCAGCAGTATTTCGCGGACCCTAAGGTAGAAAAGCTCCTGCGTTGGCACGCGGATTGGGAGGAGAAGAAGCGAGGAGATGACGGAAATGATTCAGAGATAAATAAAAAAACAAGATGCCGAGTCACCCTAAGGATGCGAGCCAGTGGCAAGCATTGAACTTCAAACACCCAGAATTTGGGGATGATCCAAGGAACATCGTGCTAGGCGCGAGCACCGATGGAGTCAATCCGTTTGGCAGCCAGAGAAGCACACATAGCACCTGGCCTGTGTTTGTGTGGATGTACAACCTTCCCCCTGGTTGTGCATGAAGAGGAAGTACATTCACATGAATATGCTAATTGAAGGGCCGAAACAACCAGGGAATGACATCAATCTGTATCTGAGGCTGATGAAAGAGGAGCTAGACACGCTGTGGAAAACGCCAGAGAGAGCCGCACTGCTCACGACGGTGCACGACTATCTCGGTTACAGATATGTCGCGGGGCAGGTGGTCCACGGATTTTCTGGGTGCGTCAGGTGCATGGATGACACAATGTATCGCTAGCTAGATAGAGATCTTGGGTCTTCAAAAACCGTGTTCATGGGAGATCGAAGGTGGCTTCGCGATGATGACTCATGGAGAAAACGCAAGGATCTGTTCGATGGTGAAACCGAACCCCGAAGACGCCCGCGTACGAGGAGCGGCGAGGAAATAGACGAGTTGTTGAAAAATTGGAAAGAGTGCCCACTGCCGGGAAAGAAGCGAAAGGCGCCAGAGCCGGGAAAGAAGCGAAAGGCGCCAGAGCCGCTGCTGAAGGTATGGAAAATGAGGTCTGTTTTCTGGGACTTGCCGTACTGGAAGATCCTCCGTGTGCCTCACAGCCTTGATGGCATGCATATCACGAAGAACGTGTGCGAGAGTCTGCTTGGTACCCTGCTCAACATGCCGGAGAGGACCAAAGATGGGCCGAAAGCAAGGGCTGACTTGAAATCAATGGGCATCAGGGAGGAGCTTCATGCTAATGATGATGACGATGAGGCGAAGGACACGGAAAGTCGTCGCAAAGGCAAAAAGGCCAAGAAGATCAGAAATGACTGCCCTCCCGCGTGCTGAAGTAAAACTTCCTTACGGTTACACGGGGAAGATAAGCAGATACCTAGACTCACCGAAGCAGTAGTTCAGCAGCATGAAGTCTCACGACTGTCACATGCCGATGACGTAGATACTTCTAGTTGCAATACGTGGGATCATGGACGCGCACGTCCGTGAAACGCTATTTGGCCTATGCAACTTTTTCGACATCATCTCTTGGAAGTCGGTTGGCGTGAGGAAACTCAGAAGGCTACAAGAAGATATCGTGGTGATACTATGCGAGCATGAGATGTACTTCCTGCCCGCATTCTTCGATGTTATGGTGCATCTGCTGGTACATATCGTGGAGGATATTATCGAACTCAGGCCGACGTTCCTGCACAGCATGATGCCGTTCGAAAGGATGAATGGTGTCATCAAAGGATACATTTGCAACATGTCACGTCTAGAGGGATGCATAGCAAAGGGCTTTCTGACCGAAGAGTGCATCTCCTACTGCACGAATTATCTAGGCATCGAGAACCCCGTTGGTCTACCCGTCAACAGGCACCTCGGCAGGATCGCTGGATGTGGTCACCGCGAGGGTCGTCGTGAAATTCATGTCGACTTCGAGGGTCGACTTGCCGACTTTCAAAGAGCAAACCTAGTCGCGCTACAACACATAGACGTGGTCGATCCTTGGGTGGTAGAGCACAAAACCTTTATTGAGAAGACGTACAATGACCGAGGCCAATAGAGGATGGACGGAGATATAATCAAAGAGCACAACTCATGTTTCACGCGTTGGTTAAAGGAGAAGCTTCTGTCGTACCCTTTACATGAGGATTCTTCCGTGGAAGAAAAGCTCATATTCGCCTTGTCACAGGGCGTCGAGCACAACCTGATGACCTATGAGGTGTACGATATCAAAGGCTACACATTCTACACTGAGGAAAAGGACATGAAGAGCGATGGTTATCAGAACTCTGGGGTAACGATGGAATCCTACACCGGTAACGACAAGGACAGATACTACGGAAGGATCGAGGAGATCTGGGAGCTGAGCTACGCTGGAGAGAAGGTCCCGATGTTCCGTGTCAGATGGGCAGAGATCGTCCTAAAAGAAGACCGGTATTTCACCACCATGGTTATACCCGAAGCCAAATCCAAGACCGCGGGCACAAACGTCACCGTGAAAAATGAGCCATGGGTACTGGCTTCCCAAGTGGACCAATGCTTCTTCATTACCGACCCGTCAAAGCCCAGTCGTGTTATCGTGAGGAGAGGCAAAAGGAAGATCATCGGAATGGATGGATTCACCAATGAGCAAGACTTCGACAAGTACGGCGACCCGAAGATGGAACATGACGACGACGATGAAGTACCATACACCACAAGAAGAAGCAGGACCACCCTACCTAAAGGACGTCCGTTCAAGAGAAGAACTCCATTTGCGAAAAAGAAGGGCAAGAAGATTGTGAAAAGATAGCTAGCTAAGATCGATTGTATTTAAATTGTAGTCTTCATTTCTCGATTGTATTTCGACATATGGAAATGACATTTCTTCTGTTCTAGTCCTCATGAATATTTATTTATGTTTATTCTGGTATACCAATTTTTATTTATGTTTATTCTGGTATTGAATTTCTAACTCACAAAAAGTATTGAATTTGTTAATATTTTTTGAAATCATGAATATTTTTAAATTTCATGGGCACTTTTTGAATTCATGAATATTTTTTCAAATTTGATGATATTTTTCATATTCATAAATGTTTTACCAACTCACAAATGAATGCAACTAAAAATCCAAAAAAAGATAGTAATGGGGCACCAGGAGAAGGTGCGCCATTGCTATCAAGGTACTTATGGCGCACCCCTAGGAGGTGCGCCATTGGTATACCAATTTTTATTTAGGTTTCTTCTGTTATTGAATTTCTAACTCACAAAAAGTATTGAATTCATGAATATTTTTAAATTTCAAGGGCACTTTTTGAATTCATGAATATTTTTTCAAATTTGATGATATTTTTTCATAATCATAAATGTTTTACCAATTCACAAATGAATGCAAATAAAATCTAAAAAAAGATAGTAATGGCGCACCAGGAGAAGGTGCGCCATTGCTATCACGGTACTTATGGCGCACCCCTAGAAGGTGCGCCATTGGTATTCCAATTTTTATTTAGGTTTATTCTCGTATTGAATTTCTAACACACAAAAAGTATTGAATTTGTTAATATTTTTTGAACTCATGAATATTTTTAAATTTCATGGGCACTTTTTGAATTCATGAATATTTTTTCAAATTTGATGATATTTTTTGATATTCATAAATGTTTTCTAAAAAGTTATTAGATACAATTAAAAATCCAAAAAATTATTTTCAAATAACAAATTTGATGATATTTTTTCATATTCATAAATGTTTTCATATTCATATTTTTTCATAATTTTTTTCAAATTTGATGATGTTTTTTCACATTCATAAATGTTTTCAAATTTGATCGTCATTTTCTAAAAAATTATTAGATGCAACTAATAATCCAAAAAAAAGTTAGTAATGGCGCACGAGGGGAAGGTGCGCCATTGCTATCACGGTGTTTATGGCGCACCCCTAGAAGGTGCGCCATTGCTAACCTTCCCCCCATTAAAATATCCACCCCTCGTCCCTCGCCTCTCCCATCTCGCCCCTCGCCTAGCCATTCGTCCTTCTCCCCTCTCGCCGCCGCCGCCGATCCCCTTCCACCACCACCGCCGCCCCCACCCACCGGCGACCTCGCTCCCGGGCTCCACCGCCCACACCCACCCCCTCCCTCGCCTTCACCGCACCGACCCACCCCTCCCTCGCCTTCCCAGCCCTCGAAACCCTAGAAACCCACGGTGCCTCTACGCTCGAGCTCCACCATGCGAGGCGACAGGCAAGGCGGCGGGCGGAATCTGCTTCAACATCGGGCCGGTGAGCCACGGAAGCAGGGCGCAATGGCGTTCGACCCCTCCTCGGGGAAGCAGAGCCGAAGCGGAAGCAGAGCCAAACTCGCCGCTGTAGACGTGCTCGCCCGCCCCTAGTAGACGTGCTTCCCGCTGTAGACGTGCTCGTCGGGGCCTCTCCTCCGACGTCACCGGAGATCCACCGCGCCCTGCCCTCTCCCTCTCTGCTCCTCCCTCCTTGCCCTCTCCCTCTCTGCTCGATCCCCTCTCTTCTCTGTCTCCACCATCTGTTCTTGCCTGTGAGGTGTTTGATTAAATGTCAATTCAAACAATTGATGTAGCCGCGTCCACCGGAGGACCACGACCGCGTCTGCGACCTCGTCTCTGCTCCGCCGCCGTCTACAACCTCGTCTGCGACCGCGTCCATCGAGGTGAGTTCTTCCATGGATCACTTCCAGGCCGTCGGTGCCATCTTGTGCCGTCTGATTAAATTGTGTTGTTTGGAATTGTGATTCTGAATATTCTTGTGGTGTTCTTGTGTAGATAAGATGCTAGATTTTAGTTTAGATTTTTGCTACTGTCAGATACAAGATAATTAGAAGAGGGAACAGTTCATGCCTCACACTGTAAAACAGTTGCAGAATATATGAAATACCAGAATGGTATAAAAAAGTTTGATTCACATGCCTCAGATTGTAAAAAAGGGCTAGTGTTGTTGCCAGTCCTAATGAAAAAGCAACTGAATTTCCAACAACCTACTAGGTAGAACAATCCATTTATATCATGAATATATGAAGGGAAGGACATGATTGCTACATGATTGCCATTATACTCCTTGCTGCTAGTTGCATTATTTCATAGTGCTACAAAGGTGTTTAACTTGTAGCTTCTAGCGTAAGTGAGTAGCCAGTACTGTAGTGAGTAGCTTCACTTGTTTAAGTACTGCCAGTTAGTAGTACTGATATTAAATGATGCCTGAAATGATGTATTATGTATCTTTAGCATGATCTGTTTCAGATAATAAATTATGCCTGAAATGAATTCTTGTCTAAGTGAAGGCCTGCTATGTTGTTGCGGCCAGCTGTTTTCTGTTTCCTCATTTGGATTACTCAGTTATTTAGTTTATTATTACTTGGGAACAGTATTGTGAGAAAAAAATGATTATTTGCATTGCATTGTTAAATGTTGTACTAGGAATCTTAGTCACCTGACTTGCATTGCACTGTGAGTTAGGTTGGTGGATACTCAATGCTTTGTGGTGGTCTGCAATCCAGTAATAAGATATTAATATGGTCCTAGTTGTAGCTTTGTGGTGGCCTTGTCGGGGCGTCAGAGGCATTACTATTCAATGCTTGTTGCGTGATGTGACAAGAATGCTACTAGAATCTGTCTGTTAAACTATTCAGTATCTGACCTCCATCAGGCTGTAAAGCATGTGATGTTTATTTGTTGCTATGTGGTGTCTTTCTTGGGGATTAGTACCTTTGCATGTCTTGTATATGGACACAATACCTTTTCATCCATCATTTACACTGTGAATCCAACACCAGTTGCCCATGCTGATTATTTCACTTCAAACAGGCCACCTAGTGGCACAAAGCTCCATCAGAAACAGAATCAAAGATGGCCATGCCATTCTTGGCAGTAGCAGAAGTGACATGGAGCAGTGTAGTGGCATGTCCATTGACCTGTGGCTGGCATCTAGACAACACACACATACATACAGAGGCACATTGTGGTGCTGCTTTGTTTCTGTGATCACATTGTGGTGCCTGGCACATTTGCCCCATCACTTCGTTACCCCTTTCTCCTGAAATGTCGATTAATTTCCGTTTCGGTTGAGAATGGGGCACTCCTAGGTCAAGAAAATTAGCAAAGGTCATGCCCAATTTTCTTGACCTAGAAGGTGCCCGATTCTCAACCTAAACAAAAATTAATCAACATTTATAGTTTGACCTAGAAGATGCCCAATTTGTTAACTCTAGTAGAGAAATTTCAGATTGTTTTTTTAAGATTACCCAGTTTAGATAGATAGATTCTGATGCAAGCACCTATATAAATGCAAGAAAATAACAATCACAAGTATACCTTCTTGATTTTGCAAGTGGACAACTGAAGGTCTCCACAGTCAAGTTCAGTAGGCTTTTTTCCTAGACTGCATTTAAGAAATAACTCTAGTAGCCTTTTTTCCTATTTAGAGCGAACATGGCCCACAACGATGAGGCCGACGGTTCGGGCAAGGCATTCTGGGAGCTGTCCCAGGAGATGGAGGAAGAACCTCACTGCTATGAGGACGCCGCGGAAGACACCGATACTAACTACACAAACCCTAGTGGCGTCGGGGATGACACCACTAATGGTGCCGCCGAGGATACCACCACTGATGATGGCAGCGCATGCACAGATGGCAGCCAACTCAAGAGGCAACGGAAGGACCGGCGCCCGAACGTGCTCGGCACCGTCAAGGAGGAATTTACTGAAGTGTCCTCAAGTGGGAATCCAACGGCGCCCAAAGAATTAGTTAGTGGGTACGCGGGACAGCTCGGGTGCATTCTCCGGAGCACCGTCTCGATCAACACCGAGAACCTAAGGCATCGTGACCGAGGGAATTTGCGCAACCTCCTCTTCACGAAGCTGCACGACCGATACAAGTTCCCCGGTGACTTCGCAAACACACGCCTCTCAGGGAATAAAGTGAACAGTGCCGCCCTCACGAAGATGAGCACGGCCATGGCTACTTGGAGAGCCGCGGTGAAGAGAAGGATTCTAAGAGGTGATAGTTATGACAAGATCAAGGAGACAAATCCTTCGATTAGCAAAGCTGACTACCTGAAGTTCAAGATCAAGTGCGAGAGCAACGCATATGCGGAATCAATTCAGTGGGGGAAAGATATGCATGACTTGAACTTAGGGGTCCACAAACTCGGTCCCGCGGTTACAGAGTGGCGGAACCTATATGGGTCAAGGAGGACGCGGAGCATGCCGACCAAGGCCTACCGCCCCTCTTTGATAAATACCGTGACAAGCAAACCAAGAACTATGTTAGGGCTCAGTACAAGGTGGACCCGGTAACAAAGTAGCTTACCACGGATCCGAAGACCAAGGCACTTGAGCTTGTTCTGGTAAGGAATACACCCCCGCGTAATTAGCTCCATATGGTTGCATTCCAATTAATGAAGCCAAATTTCTAAATGGTTCACGTTCCTTCCACAGGACACTGAAAGCAGTAGCGCGGGGTCATCTCAGAGCTCCCCTTGGGACACCACTTTAAATAGGGCGTTGAACATAATGAAACACAAGGATAAGTTCAGTAAGCCGTCGTCAGCTGTTCGTGTGGCCGGCAAAGGCTTGTCCACGAAATGGTCAGAATACTATAACGCTGGGCGAAAGGAGAGAAAGACTAGCTCGGAAAGCCAGGAGCGCGAGGTTCAAGAACTCAAGGCACAAGTGGCGCGGATTCCGGAGATAGTCGAAGAGCAAGTGCGAGACCAACTGGGAGCGACGATCACCGCCATTGTGCCTACCTTGATTGAGGGGCTACAGGCGTGGATTGCAGGCGGCCAACAGGGGCTGCCCCCAATTCCCAGCTTCATGGGCAGCAACTTGCACAATGCGCCGGCGGCGCCATTGGTGTCTCCGGTGGAGGCGGCATTGGTGTCTCCGGCGTCGGCGCCGGCATTGGAGCTTAATGCACCCGGGTGTGGGAAGAATACGCCGGTCGGCACCTCGGTAGCAAGCGGCCCCTCCGTCACTTGCACGCCCGCCATTGGCGGTGCCTCGACATTAGCCGAGCTCGACGCCATCACGGTAACTAAGCCTCTCGGCCGATGACTTCATCTCCTTGCCTTTGACTGGGCATCCCTGACGATCTACATGATTTTGCAGGGCGCCGCCGACGTTCCATGCACTCTCCTGCACTTCACGGACGGCGAGTTGATCGATGTCGCCAAGGCCAGAATGGTTCAACCAGGCAACCGCTTTTCCAAGGTAATCCGATGCCACCCACCGTGTATAGGGTTCAACTGGTTCGGGTGCTGCAGGGCTGCGACGACTTGTTACCTCCGTATCGCCCCCCTGGGGCCGACGAAGATGATGTGATGACCCTCAGCGCCTACATAAGCTGGTCCATGCTTTGGCCGAAGAGCCAGATTCGTTTGGGGGCGGGGTACACCACCCCGCAGACAACACCGCCAGTCGGGCCGGCGCCAAGCCATGGCAAGACCGCCGCAACGCTACCGCCGTCAGCTGATCCGGATATGCATATGGCACAGGATCCGGACGACGACAATGGCACATTTACCAACGTTGATAAGTACTTCAACGAACATGGGTATGATGACGAATTCTTGGGGCCTCCTTCTCAAGAACCCAACGCTGCAAAAGATGATCGCGATCTAGCTGGTACCGCGGAGAAACCCAATTGCAACAGGCGTTGTCTGGCGTTCAGTTCTCAGGAGACGCCTCAAGCTGCCGCCTTCACTGAGCCTCGGATAGCCGAGGTGTGAAATATTATCAGCCCCAACACACTCAAGAAGGTGGTTTCTGAGCAGAACTCGATCCCATTACAGCAGAAGAAGCAGAAGGGACGGAAAAGAAAGAATACAAGGGTGCGAGCCAGCCGGCACCGAGTCCGATCCGTGCTCAGGACGGGCCACCTTCACCTAAGGATATCTCGAGGAGGGTGAATGTGGCGGGTAGGCCGATGGTACAGACTAATCTGCTCAATGCTGCAACTGGTGCTATGCGGAGTCTGCATGACAGTGTTCTTTCTTTGGAGAAGCGGCGTCTCTCCGAGAATGATTTGGCATACCCGGTTTTCGTGGCCAAGGTGCCAGAGGGCAAGGGCTTTGTCGATAGCACCATCGGGGGTATGATCGTCCTGCGGTTTGATGACATCTTTGCGATGTTTAACCTTCATCCGCTGCACTACACCTTCATTCGGCTATTTTCGCTCAGTATGGAGATGCGGATCATTAGAGACAAGACCCCGGACATCGTGATAGCCGACCCCTTCTACATGTGTGCCAAGATCTTGGGCAGCGCTAGGGACCGGCAAGTCGCGAGTTCATACCTCGAAGGCATCATTCTGGCGAACCCAGATAAGCATAACTTCCTCATGCCTTACTTTCCCGAGTAAGTCATCCCCTCACCACCCAGTAACATATTATTTCTTAGATTTTGATCGTTCTTTTTTTTCTAACATTCCGTGTTTTGTGAAGTGACACACATTGCACACTCATCCTCTTAAGCCTGAAATATTCCATGGCCACATATTTTGACTCGGACCGTCAGTCAATGAAAGACTACACAAATATCAAGAAAGTTCTTGATGATGCTCTCCCTGGCTACGCCAAATCTGGAGGCACCTTCAGGAGGCCAATTTTTAGGTACGACAAGCACGTGCTCACCCACGTAACGACGTTCCCCTGCATCAAGCAGCCGCCTAGCGGTCAGAAGGATGCATACTACGCCCTCCATCCCATGCGGGCGATCGTACGAGACCATAATCACCTTCTGCTACCAACTAATCTCAAAGATTGGGCCGCCCGCTTGTCGGCAATCCAGGACGCGGACATCAGACAAGAATTCTTTCGCATCCAGTCGGAGTTTGCGGAAATTATCCATCAAGATGTCCTTCGTACCTCGGGGCGGTTCTACCATAAATATCAACCGTCCAACAGTGAAATAGAAACAACGCTACAAATGCAGGCTGACAACGATCGCGATTTCATGACGATCACGAAAGACGGCGGCTTCATCCACGCTCCGGTCCCTGAGTCGAGTCGAAAGTAATGATGCTATGTAGTTCTGAAATATCGATTAGCTCATGTTGTAATTAAACTTTAATGAACTTGTATGTCTCTTTAGTTTGGACAGTTGTTCAACTTATATGTAATCGATGCTATTTATTAGTAGGACCATGAATCGTGCTATTAATGTGTTGCTTTTCTCTTCCGATCCTTTTGTTGCATACTTATATATTGCTTATGTATTGTCTATGAATTGCTACTAACGTTTTGTTTGTCTAGTGCATAGAGATGCCATCGTATGTTGTGTACAAAGGTAAGGTTCCTAGAGTCTACGACGACTGGGAGGAGTGTCGGAGACAGGTTCACCATTTCAGCGGTAACAGTTACAAAGGGTACACCACTAGGGCGGAGGCAGAAGCTAGATACGCGCGCTACCTAGCGGGAGAGAGGAGGGAGCGGAGGAGGAACCGGATCAAGACCAGTTTCATCGCGATGATGTTCATCGTGACCGCAGCTCTCTTCTATGTGATGGTAGTTTAGATCGACTTGTAATGTGAAGAAAAACTTGCTACTCGCGGTCTCGAGACTTGTAATGTTCTAACTTTGTTCGGTATTTTGAATTCGGAGACTAATATGATGAATTGTATTCGGAGACTAATATGATGAATTGTATTCAGAGACTAATCTTCTATTGTATTCGATAAATCTGTTGTTTATATGTTGTGTTGTTTATATTATGTGCTGTAATGTATTTTGTAACCTGTGCAAATATCAGAAAAGCAAAAAAATCCTAATATTCATAGTAGTGGTGCACCTTGTTGAGCATTAGTGGCGCACCAGGGCTAAATACCAGTGGCGCATTATGGGGCATAGTAATGGCGCACTTGGGGGCATACATGAAGGTAAATATGGCCCCCTAGGAGGCATAGTAACGGCGCACTGTTGGACATAGTAATGGCGCACTGCCAGGTGCGCCAATATTATCTGATATACTAATGGCGCACCAGAGGTGTGCCATTAGTATTTGTTACTAGTGGCATGGTAATAGTGGCGCACCTATAGTGCGCCATTAATGGCCAAAATAGGTGCGCCACTAATAGGCCTTTTTCTAGTAGTTATTTGTAAAATGCACTAACGTGCCATCTTCAATCCGACATGATTAACATGGGCATTTGATTACAATCAAGAAAAATGTAGCCTTCTACACAAGAGGTTGGAGTGGATGAAAAGTTCCCTAAGAAAACTAGTACAAATGAATCCAAAGGGTAAATGCTTATGGTTTGTAACCATACGGATCAAGCAACCAATATGGGGGGAAAACATGTATGTACTGAAATCCTCCAAAAATTCTTTAGAAATCGTAGTACATTGTCACTGTAAACTTGGAAAAAGGTGTCGCAAATTGAACTCCCATATGGTTAACCTTTAATAGGAAAGGAACATCACCTCGATATATAGCTTCTCCAGGCACGCAAAGCATCTCAGGAAACTGACAAGTTGGTCCAGGTTGGGGCCGATAGATTCTAGTGCCAAGACCTTCACTGTGCGCAATTTCGGGGTCAAGCTTGTCAGAATCATTTTCTGGATGATAGATGAACATACATCTTAAAAATTAGAAATTATGTTAATTTCTGGAAGGAGAGGTAGAAGGTGGCTGTTGTACCTGAACGGGTGTGGATCCAATAACAAGTTCGAAGTATTTGTCAGACGAGTAGCCCACCACTATTAATTTAGGCGCAGAAATAACAATGATTCTTGTTGGACCTTCTTGATCAACTACAAGTAATCTCTCAAGTGAAGGTTTGTCCTCAATGACAATACCGTGGTACACATCTTGTGATGTCTTCTTGCAGCACCAGCAACACACATAAATAGTCCGGAGAGTCATGTAGGTGATGTGGAAGCTACTTGATACGTCTCCAATGTATCTATAATTTATTAAGTATTCATGCCATGTTTACAACAATTTTATATGGTTTTGGTACGCTTTGCATGGAACTAAACCGGACTGACGCTGCTTTCAGCAGAACTCCCGTGGTGTTGTTTTTTGTGCAGAAATGAAAGTTCTCCAAATGAGCTGAAACTTTTTGACAATTTTTTAGAACAAAAGAGACCCCCGAAGATTCATGGAAGGACCAGAAGGTGAAGGAGAAGGGCAAAAGATAACGGGGCGCGCCTGGGCCCTTGTCCGTGCCTCGGTGGGTTGTGCTAACCTCGAGGCCCATCTTCGCATGAAACCAATGCCAAAAAATCCTATAAATAGAGAAACCATCAGAAATAACCCTAGATCAGAAGTTCCGCCACCGCAAGCCGGAGGGGGATGTCATCACCGGTGGCCATCTTCATCATCCCGGCGGCCACCACGATGAGGAGGGAGTAGTCCACTCTCGGGGCTGAGGGTTTGTACCTGTAGCTATAGTTGGATCATATGGTGTTTTCCCCTCTCTATCTTGTTGTGATGAATTGAGTTTTCCCTTTGAGATTTCATTTTATCAGATTGAATAGTTTTATGGATTTGAGAGCACTTGATATATGTGTTGCATATGGATACCGGTGGTGACAATAGGGTATTATATTGAATCACTTGAGATATGTTTTGGCACTCAACTCGCGTATTCCCTAGGTGACATAGGGGAAATCTAGGGGCGCTCTTTCAGGTTCTTTGTGTTGGATTGAGTATTATGATTCTGAATTTGGTTTGGTGTTATTTTAGTACGAACTCTTGAGAGATCGATCAAAATGAATAACTTAGTGTTATTTTAGTATGAAATCTTGATAGATCGATCAGAAAGAATAACTTGGTGTCATTTTAGTACATACTCTTGGATAGATCGATCGGAAAGAATAGCTACAAACAATTTATTCTTATGTTCTCCTCTAGATAGGAACTTTGGAGTGATTCTCCATTGCACTTTGAGGGATGGTTATATGATCCAATTATATTAGCATTGTTGAGAGATTGCACTAGGGAAAGTACGAACCCTAGGCCTCATTTTCAAGCATTGCAATACCGTTTGTGCTCACTTTTGTTACTTGCCACCTTGCTATTTTTATTGTTCTGATGACAAAAACCAATATCTACTATCATTACTACACTTTTATCACCATCTCTTCGCCGAACTAGTACACCTATAAAAATTACCATTGTATTTGGTGTGTTGGGGACACAAGAGACTTTTTATTATTTGGTTGCAGGGTTGTTTGAGAGAGACCATCTTCATCCTATGCCTCCCACGGATTGATAAACCTTAGGTCATCCACTTGAGGGAAATTTGCTACTGTCCTACAAAACTATGCGCTTAGAGGCCCAACACGAGTCTACAAGAAAAAGTTGTGTAGTAGACATCAAGCTCTTTTCTGGCGCTGTTGCCGGGGAGGTGAGTGCTTGAAGGTATATCTTTAGATCTTGCAATTGAATCTTTTAGTTTCTTGTTTTATCACTAGTTTGGTTCATAAAAGAAAACTACAAAAAATGGAATTGAGGTTGCATCATATTATTCATCTCTATAATGTATTTCGTGAAAATGATGGAAAGGAAAATTGTGCTCAGTTGGTAGAACAAGAATTCAATAGAATGTTTGGTATAAATGATGAGCATGATTGCAATGTTGTTAGTACGAATTCTTTGAATATCCATGATGCTAATGATATGCAAAGCCATAAGCTTGGGGATCCTATGTTTGATGAAGATGATATTTTTATTCCCCTAAGATTTGATGTGAATTTTTTTTATAATGATTGCATGCCTCCCATTTATGATGATTATAATAATGAAAGTGGATTTGGAGAGGTCATGACTTTGTTTAGTGATGAATCCACCATTTTGGATGAGGCTTCAATTGACTATGATAACAAAGTTGCTATCTATGACGAATGACATGTATGCTATAAAAAATAATGATAACCATGAAACTTGTCATCATGATTTTAATTTTCACTCTCATGATAGTTATTTTGTTGAGTTTGCTCCCACTACTATTGATGAGAAGAAATTTTCTTATGTGGAGAGTAATAATTTTTCTATGCTTTTGTGTCATGAAAAGAATGCTTTATGTGATGGTTATATTGTTGAATTTCTTCATGATGCCATTGAAAATTATTATGAGGGAGGAACTTATGCTTGTAAGAATTGCAATAATATCAAGTTTCCTCTCTATGTGGTGAAAGTTTTGAAGTTATGCTTGTTTTGCCTTCCTATGCTAGTTGATTCTTGTTCCCATAAGTTGTTTTCTCATGAAATCCCTATGCATAGTAAGTGGGTTTGTCTTATATGTGCTAGTCATATGCTTCATGCTGCTCTCTTTGTGTTTCAATTCTTATCTTTGATTTGAGCATCATTGAAAGCATCATGCCTAGCTAAAAGGCATTAAAGAAAAGTGATTTTTGGGAGACAACCCAACACTTTTACCTATTGTTTTTGTGTGTTCACATAATTAGGCTACTGTAGTAATATTGTTTTATAGCTTTTGTTTCAATAAAGTGCCAAGTAAAGCCTTTGGGATAGTGTGGATGATAGTTGACTTGATTCTCTGCAAAAACAATAAAAATTCCACTCAGTCTAGGAATTTTGAAAATTCACAGGAACGTGATTTTGATCTGAATTTTATTACAAGTGATATATATAAAATTCCCTACATTGTCATAATTTTTCAGAATTTTTGGAGTAGCAGAAGTATGTTTGGAGTACAGATTACTACAGACTGTTTTGTTTTTGACAGATTCTGTTTTCAATGCATAGTTTGCTTGTTTTCTAGTTTCTATGGCTTATATTGCTCAATATAAATTTTGGAAATGATAATATACAGTAGGCATTGTGTCAGAACAATTATTAATCTTGTCTTGACAGTACCAAAGTGAATGATTTGCTCTTTATCATACTAATGCATCTCACAAAGTTCTGTTAAGTTTTGTGTGATTGAAGTTTTCAAGTTTTGGGCGAGACATTGATATGAGGAGAATAAGGAGCGACAAGACCCTAAGATTGGGGATGCCCAAGGCCCCCCAAGGTAATATTCAAGGAAGATCCAAGCAACTAAGCTTGGGGATGCCCCGGAAGGCATCCCCGATTTCGTCTTCAACATTATCGGTAACCTCTCTTGGAGCTACATTTTAATTCGTCACATGATATGTGTTTTGCCTGGAGTGTCATTTTCTTTTGTTAGGATTTTCTTGCTGTTTTTTAGAATAATATTTTGCATCTTTCTTTTCAATAAAAATGTCAAGGATAGCCTTTACGATGCTTATTTTGCAAGTCTACATGTTGCTGTTTCAAAATAGAAAGTTTATTGCTGTTAAAACATTTCTCCAGAAAAGTCAGAATGTGATAAAATGTTGAAACTCTTTGCAAAATAAATCTGATAAATTTTCTACAGTGTGCTAAATTTTCAGAATTTTTGGAGTTAGATAAGTATAAATAATCTTACATTCTTTACAGATTTTCTTGTTTTGGTAGATTGCTGTTATGTTTGCATTGTTTGCGTATGTTTGCTTGCTTAAGGATTCTATTTGAGGATAGGACTATTAAATATGCAGATCCATTTATTATGCGATGTTAAATAATAATTTTAGTGATTTGCTACAGTACAGAATGATAAGGTTTTTGTATTGATTCATACTAACTTATCGCATGAGTTGTTGTTGAGTTTTGTGTGGATGAAGTTTTTGAGATTTAGGGAAACCGTGATATGAGAGGAATGACGAAGACACAAGAGCTCAAGCTTGGCGATGCCCATGGTATCCCAATATAATATTCCAAGAAGTGTCAAACATCTAAGCTTGGGGATGCCCCGGTAGGCATCCCACTTTTCTTCACCAACAATTATCGGTTAGCCTCGGTTGAGCCTAAGTTTTTGCTTCTTCACATGATGTGTGCCATTCTTAGAATTTCATTTTATTTTGATTTGCTTGCTGTTTTCATAAAATATTTAGATCTGAAACTTTTAAATAAGAGAGAGTCCTCAAATAGCTACCCACTTATATAACTACTCACTTGATCTTCACTTATATCTTTTTGAAGTAGCTTGTCATTTACTCTGGTGCTTCACTTATATCCTATGAGTAAATTGTTTAATGAATTGAATATATAGAAGTTGAAATTATATGTTCATATCATGCCTAGTGGTAGCTTCACATTGGGTTTAGAAAGTGAACTTTTGAAGCTTGACAATCGCAATATTGGTCATACAGGCAATTCATGAATGATTACTATAAGGAAGAGAACTTTCACATGCAAATATATTATCTTGGACATCTTCTATGATGGTGAATACCCATTTATTACTTTAAAACTTGAACAACATAGTTTAAGTTGGACAAGGAAGAGAACGTAATGAGTTATTGAAAGCACAAGTGCTCCCTGGGTGGTTTTGGTAATTAATGTCAACATATCTCTTGTTGGACTAATGGTTTTATCTAGCATATGTCAGACAAGTTAAACAAATGGAGTGGCGTGGACAAGAGGATGTGGAACCACTTCTAGATGCTAAGGATAGAAGATTGGCAAAAGATCAAAAGCTCAAGACTCTACATTTTCATTTTAGTGATCCAAGATCACATTGAGTCCTTAGGAAAGCCAATACTATTAAAAGGGGATAAGGTGTTGCTTAATGGCTTGCTTGGTCAAAGTGCTTAGTGATATGCTCCAAAGCCCTCAACCACTTTCTCATATCCACATATGTCACTGCCAGAAACCCTAATCAAGACATTAATCACTATACTTGACCATATCTGGTGCCTGTTGCATTTATTTCGGTCTCACCGAGATTTGTAATCGGTCTCACCGAGTTTACTTGACCAACTCTCTGGTTAGCTCTTTACAAAAATTGGTCCCACCGAGTTTGAGTAATCGGTCAAACCGAGATGAGGTTTTACCCTAACCCTAGCACATCGGTCCCACCGAGTTGATCATATCGGTCCCACCGAAATGCCTAACGGTCACATTATGAACTGAATCGGTCTGACCGAGTTTTCTGATTCGGTCCCACCGAGATTGGTGAATTGTGTGTAACGGTTAGATTTTGTGTGGAGGCTATATATACCCCTCCACCCACTCTTCACTCGAGGAGAAATCCATCAGAACATACCTACACTTCCAGTATACATTTTCTTAGAGAGAACCACCTACTCATGTGTTGAGACCAAGATATTCCATTCCAACCACAAGAACATTGATCTCTAGCCTTCCCCAAGTTGCTTTCCACTCAAATCATCTTTCCACCAAATCCAAATCTGTGAGAGAGAGTTGAGTGTTGGGGAGACTACCATTTGAAGCACAAGAGCAAGGAGTTCATCATCAACACACCATCTATTACCTTTTGGAGAGTGGTGTCTCCTAGATTGGTTAGGTGTCACTTGGGAGCCTCCCTCAAGATTGTGGAGTTGAACCAAGGAGTTTGTACGGGCAAGGAGATCGCCTACTTTGTGAAGATCTACCCTAGTGAGGCAAGTCCTTCATGGGCGATGGCCATGGTGTGATAGATAAGGTTGCTTCTTCGTGGACCCTTCGTGGGTGGAGCCCTCCGTGGACTCGCGCAACCGTTACCCTTCGTGGTTTGAAGTCTCCATCAACCTGGATGTATGATAGCACCACCTATCGGAACAACGGAAAAAATCTTCATGTTTCCAATTGCGTTTGCACACTCCAATCCCATCCCTTTCACTACAAAAGAAGACACTTCCGTGATGATACGTGTTTGTCACAGTAGGTCACGTTTTCTGTCATGTATGTACATCCATGACAAATTTATGACAGAATCAAGATAGTCATACCTGTGCTGTCGTAGACATGTTCCATGACATTACCAAAATTATCATCATGGAAGTGTCCACTTCCATGACGATAAATCGCGCGTCATAGAAGTGCTTTCGTGAAGGGTGACCGACATGTGGCATCCACCGTAACGGGACGCCGTTAAGCTATCAGTCCGGTTTTGGATCCAATAACCCGCTAATAGCCCGGACCAATAAGGATTTTCCACGTGTAAAATTCTCATTGGCCGGAGGAAACACGTGTTGGCTCACCATTTGGACAGATGTCATCCATTCATTGGACTGGAGGCGCCGATGATACATCGACACGTGGCATGGCCCAACAGAGGCCCATTCCGGTGAAAAGGCCGACCTGTTTGACTTGGTCAAACGGTAATAGGCCAGCCTGTTAACGGCCTATTCGTATATAGCCCGTTTACGGCCCGTTAACACACGACCCGTTACGGCCTACCGGAATTAAGCCCAGTAGCTTCATCTGGGCAGTCCAATATGATTCCAGCCCGTTGTAACTTCCGGCCCATGTATGGCCCATGATGTATTTCGGCCCATACGAGGCCGTTTGCAACTCTTGGCCCATTAAAGGCCCATGGTGAATCTGACCCGCAATGAATAGTGTACCGCTTTATACCCATTAACGTCCCATTATTCCATTGCGCCATTTCCAACCTGTGTTATGTTTCGACCTTCTCAGCATTCGGTTAATTACGGCCCGTTGCTGGCCTTTTCTGCTTGTGGGCCAAATTCGGCCAGTGGTTACAATCGGCCCGTTTGTGACCCGTTAATCCATTGGGCCGTTTTCGTAGCATCATCAAATAAGGCAGATTAACGACGGCCCAACGGATGATTCCAAATATAGCCCGTTTACGGCTCATAATGCGGTCTGTTATTGGCCCATGTTTGGCCGATCGATCATATGGCCCGTAGAAGGCCCATTAATGCTACGGCCCGTAGAAGGCCCATTAATGCTACGGCCCGTAGAAGGCCCATCGTTTCTACGGCCCTTAGAAGGCCCATTGTTTCTATGGCCAGTAGGATGCCCATGGTAAATACAGTAAATATGTAGCCCATGGTTTTTAAAAATAGGTTATTGCGGCCACTGGCAAACCGCGGAAAAAGAACTGGGATGACCACAAGCAAACAAATAAACAAGACAACAAGGAAATAAATAAGCAAGCAACTTACGCTAGGCTATCACAACTATTACACATACTACATCCACTTGGCATCAAAGTTCGCCACGAGTGCAAATATAGGGAACAATGCCACATATCATATACACAGGGTCAAACTTGGCGACCAGTGCAAATAAACGCCGCAACAAAACAAGTCCAGAACTGAAACCACTTCAGAAGAGCTCAAGAAACAATATCCTGGGTACCCATAATGCTGGCAAGATGCTTAGCAAGCTTATTAACTTTCTCTTGTTTGGCGCTTAAATCCTCCAGCACTTGCTGTTGCACAAGAAAGTATGCATCTGAATTCTGCAGGGACTTCCTCGGTCCTTCGGCTTCTTGCCGCAGCACAGCTAACTGATGCCTTTCAGCTTGTAGATGAGACTGAAGAAGCCGAAGTGATTTAGGCAGCGAGTTCGAAGAGCTTGTGCCAGCGGTACTGGCCAGTAAGTCGAACACTACATCAACGCAGGATTGTGGGGTTTTCTCACTGTCTACGAGATCTTTTTTATCACCTTTCTTGGAGACCAACAGGGCTGTCTCACTATATTGAACCTTATCTGCATTACTTTCTCTACCATTGCATAGTGGGGTGCTCTTCTCCAATATTCTGTTCGCATACTACAAGAGAAACAAGCAGACACATCACAGGTTTAGCATGTAGTATACGAAACTCATTTTGGTAAACCGGTTTAGTAGTAAGGTGGACAGGATAACAACATGAAACAAACATATATCTATGTACTATGGTCACTGTATTGTCCATATCATTCTAGTTTATGTTGCCTAATCAAGATAGAGACACAATTCAACTCATATATTTTTAAGACACATCAGCATAGACAGAATATAAGTGTGAGAAACTACAAAGCATTGGCAACACTTGTAATGTGCATCACATGAGAACATAACTGTTTGTACAACTGAAACTGAAATCAACATAGAGCAAGAAGTTAGAACAACAATCCAGTTAAAGAAATAGGTTTAAAACATACTTGTTGCGCCATTGGAGTTTCAATTGGATCCTTCAAATTCGGAAGTAGTTGGTATGAGTAAATACAGTGATGCAACAGTAAAGGAGTATGGACCATAGCTACGGAATCTTACCTGAGAACAGTTGCTCTTCTGCTTTAAACGTGGAGTTTGGGCTCGCTGTGGTGGTCTTCGTGCTTTGGGCACTGCAGTTGCTTTACAAACTGCTCGTGTGGGGGTACTCTACGGTGGACATGGTGCTTTGTCAACTAGAAGTGGGTTACTATCTGCTGGGGTTGGGGTTAGATGGGTTGTAGCTGGTTCTCTGCCCAACGGTGTAAGTGTGCTATCTGGAAGAGTCACGATTATGTGTGGTGGGGCTAGTTTGTGGTCCAGTACAACCATGGTTCTATCTGCATCGACGGGTAGCACTGTCTTTTGTGAAGAACGGGTTTTTGCTCCCTTAGATACTGCCATCACCCCCTCCAATTTCAAATGGCTGATAAACAAGAAAATAAATTGAACGTACAAACATTGTATGATAGACAGATGTGGTAATTCACATATATGTTGTCTAACCAAACATGACAGCATGACACAATTTCACATATATGATGCCTAACTAAACAGGATAGCATGACACAGTTTCAGATATATGATGGATAACTTAAGAGGATATAATGGCATAATTCAACATATGATGAGTATCTAAACAGGATGACATGACAAAACTATATGATGTCTTTCTCAAATAGGTTGGGATGAAATAATTCACATATATGTTGTCTAAGTATACAGGAGTCATGATACAATTGACATAATTGATTCATATACTAAGCAGCTAGCACTCGCATGTATGATCTCTAAACTAAGCAGATGGAATTCAATATTGTGCATTTGATGTCAAAACTAAGCAATGCAAGACACCATATGCATGATTTGAGAAATATAACATTGCAACTTAGAGCATACACCTCAGGTGGGATATAGGACTGGTCATCTGTCTCTGAATCCTCCTCTGAGGAGCTATCTGTAACCAGCAAGAAATCTGCATCGACAGGTAGCACTGACTGCTAAGAAGGCCTTGTTTTCACTCCAGATTTTCCCATGACCGACTCAAATGGCTGATGCACAACAAGAGTAGATGAATGTATAAACATTGTTGACAAATGGAATACATTATGAAAAAATGGCAAGATACAATTCACATATACGATGGCTGGCTAAACAGGATGGCATTGCATGATTCACGTATATGATGCTTGGCTAAAGAAGATGGCACTGCATAATTCCCATATACTCCCTCCGTTCCTAAATATTTGTCTTTTTAGAGATTTCAAATGGACTACCACATACGGATGTATATAGACATATTTTAGAGTGTAGATTCATTCATTTTGCTCCTTATGTAGTCACTTGTTGAAATCTCTAAAAAGATAAATATTTAGAAACGGTGGGAGTTTGATATAGAGACCAAACAGGTGGCATTCACACAAAGCAAATCTAAACTAAGCTGATGACATATAAGATGTATAATGTAAGCAATGCGAGGTGCCATATGCATGATATGACCAACATCAGCATGCCGGGTTAGAGAAAACACCTCAGATGATAAATAGGAGTGGTCGGCTCCCCCTGAATCCCCATCTGAAAAGTTATCTTCCTCTGGAATACAATCTGGAATGGCGGGAGAGGGGCCCACTTCGCCCACCATGGAGCGGCGTGAGCATGACATTATATTCCCACGCAACGGTCTTCTCTTTTTCTCTACATGTTTAGTACGATTGTGTACAATAACTGACATGCATAATAAAAAATAGTTAGATTTTGTAAGGCCTAAGGGGTGCATGCAAAAATCAAGACTGATGGTAGGAAACGAGTGGATAGATACAAAACTAATGATAGCAGGTAGATTATAGCTTCAATTTTAAAAAGATAGAGAATGGATCATCTACTGTTTGTTGCCCACCCAACTCCTGTAGCTGCCGGAGGTCATGTAGCAGCAGTAGCGCGAGGGAGAGCAAGAGCAGAGCAGCAACACGAACGAGAGCAAGAGCGGAGCAGCAGCGCGACCGACAGCAACAAAAGAGCCGCAGCACGAGCGAGTGCCGGAGCAGAAGTAGCAGCATCGCAAGTGAGAGTAGGAGCAGCTGCAGCTAGTGCCAGTGTGGAAGTCGCCGCCGAGGAAGCAACGACATGGGGGAGAGATGTCGTGGATGAAGTGGCCAGCGTCAGTGCTGTCGATGGAGACCCGCTATGGCTGCTCGGTATCAAGCACCGATAGCCCCGTGAGATCGAATAAAAGAGAAAATGCAGCGGTGAGTGCAGAACCTCCTTGGTGGCGCCGAGTGGCCCTCGGCTTCATCGTAGGAATTGGTGAGGGTGTTGCGGTTCCGGTGGGGCAGGTCAAGACGACGCTGTGGGGATGGAGGTGGCGCGATAGGTGAGGCGAACATCGGGGCAGCTCCTTGGAGGTGGAGGATGGGGCGGCTGATCCGGCGGGACGACGAGATCGACGATGGATCCTCATCCGGTGCGGTGGATGAGGGACGGCGAGCTGTTGCGGTGGACGACATCATCGGGGAAGAGTCTCCGGCTGGGCGGCGGTCGGGAGGCCGACGGAGGCGCGTGGGGTTTCGCGGGTTTTGGCGGCCTCGGTGTACGAATGGGGGGATGAAGGGGAAGGTAGGGGGGAGCCATGGCTTAGGGACGCGCTTGTCCGAAATGTAGGTAAGTTAACAACGTACCCCCACCGGTTTTGACACCGCGACGTCGAGCCGGCATTACCGGCTGAGGGGTAGAAGGGGGATTTCGCGTGCCTGGGCTGCGGGACCGATTTCAGATGAGGAGGGAGTTTTTGCACACGTCGAAATTTCAGGATAACAAGGCGCGGATTCCTTGTTTGGCAGAACAAACTTAACGTGTACAAAAAACAATTCATACAAGACACAAGAGAGTCATGTCCCTTTTTACTATATTGCTATAGATGTCATTGAAAAAACTACAAGAAAAATGTAAAAAAATCGGGAGAACAAGAGATGTGGGTGTGCATGCTTTTAATGACTTGAGACTAACAAACACGACATGTAGTGGTTAGTTCATTGCACGCAATACTATTAATTAGCAAATAAACATTAAGTTCTCTCATTTTCCCCTCCTCCTTGGTCACGGTGACGACGGAGGGAGTAGGTTGTGATCGGTGTGAACAGGTTTGCAATTAAATATAGCGTGGTAGTAGTAGTAAGTTGGAATGTGAGGAAACGCGCTCAAAATTTATTGACGGTTTAGTTTCGAAGTGCGGCACTATTCCCGATTGGCATAACGTGGGCACGTGTTCTCGGCCGTGGTGTAGCATATACCATGGTACTAGTTCTTTTTCTACTGTTGCGTACGTGCAATAACTGGCACCGTCGGATACATATCTTACGCTTATTGGCGCGTTCGACAGGAATAGCCTCGTGGCGAGCTATAGACTAGTCTTTTTTTCAGATGCATTACACCTATCTCTCGGGACTTCTCGCATGCACCATCTCTATCTCCCTAGGTCGATGCCACCCACATACACTTGTACTCTGAGTTTAGTACGTTATACAGGAAGAGAAGAGGTGCACGCACGCACTCGTCCTCTCTCACACACGCATATGTAGCTACAGATTGTAGTGTTCTCAACCATCCGATTGGCTCTTTCATAGGTTTCACGTTGCTCCTTGACCTTGAGATAGTACTAGATGTCTTCATTTATTACTTTGAAGACTCATTTTGCATTGGAAAGCGCTATGTGATGGTACCATATTATGTTACTCTATTTGCCTCTCTCCTCATTAATTACTTGCCACCTCATCATTTTTGCTTATGTGGCATCTATGTTACTAGCTATGTTACTCCCACTATTACCAGCCTTATGCGCAGAGAAATTAGGATTGGAGGGAGTACTACTAGTAGTAGTTCTACTTTGATGTCTCGCGTCAACTCGCACAAGTATGCAACACTTCCTGAACAAACAAGCATATAAGCTGTTATACTTACTTCTTATAAGCTGTTATACTTCTTACCCAAAGGATCTTTATATCCAACAGACACAAAATATCCGTTCGACTATTGGAAATTACTTTAACTGCTGATCTGATGTCGAAGTAATTGCTGCATCGCCACCAAATCCCACCATCTCTTAAGCTAAAGTAGACCAAGCTAACCCCTATATTAGCATATTACTAAGATAAATAGCAGGCACTGTAGAATCATTTAGGACGTGATCTTGTCAATATGAATGCGGAGGGACACCAGCTTATCCCCGGCCAGCAGCTTGGGCGGAACTGTGAAGAAGGTCAGCTCGTGCACGGCGACGTCGTCGGGATCCTTGCTGCTTGTCACCTCCATTTCCACCTTGCCGGCGTCGGTCCTACCTTTGGGCTCCCCCGGCGGGCTGTTCGCCCACAGCTTGGCCACGTAGTGCGGCAGTGGGGACGACCCCGCTCCGATGCAGACGACCGACACGGCGATACACGCGCCGATGTCGAGCATGCTGCCGACCAAGAAAAATGCGTGGCCGTCCTCCTCCGTGAATAGCAAGAGCCATGGCTCCAAGAGTGGCACTTGCAGCTGGAGCACCTTGCCGTACTGGATCCTGTGCACGTGCATGGGATGCACGGTGCTGATGTGGTGGGAGAGCGCCGGCGGCGAGCCTTCGTAGCCGCAGACGGGCACTGGGCATTTGCAGGGCGTGAGCGGACACACGCTCTGGTGATCGGCGAGCTTGTGGTAAGTGACGTAGAGCCCACAGCCTTCGTGCGGGCACTCCACCCTCACCGAGGAGAGGACAGCGTCCACCGCTGTGTTCCACCCATCGAAGCCACCGCCGCGCTCGCACTTCTGGCACTGCCGCTGGTTCCCAGGGCGCTACGCGGCAGTCGGCACAGGCCAAGTGCCCTCCCTTGCACCGCACAAATCAATCGAACAACACATCAATCAAGAAACATGCACCTTGCTCGATCAGCCGAACGGAGGAGGTGTATTCGGACCTCATAAACTGGAGGCTTCAAGGGGCGGAGGCACAAGGGGCAGTGGAGCAAGGTGAGGTCCATCGAGACCATAGAGAGCTATATTGTCGGGTCCTGTTCCGTCTGCATGATCTCGCCCTCCTCGTGCACAACCATCTCTCGCTTTATTAGGGCCGGGGCATTACAAAGCTTTACCGTCACATATTCATACTACTTCAAGGTGCATTAAGTCAACACATGCAAGTATCAAAAGGAGAGTCACGGCATGCATGCATGCGTTGTAATTAATGCATCGGTAAATGCAAATTATTGAAATATATCGAGTGCAGTGCTTTGATGTGTCGCGTCAAGTCGTACCAGACCGAGAAGTTTGATTACTACAACACCCTCTCGCCTTAACCGCACATGCGTTTGGCTGCATGATAGGTGGGCGACCCACCTATGGGGCCCACCTTTCATAGACGCAAAGGCAAGAGCAGTAAGTCGATGAAGCTACGTCCCTCCCTTGCCCATGAGCATGGTGGCTGGCAGGACTAGGAGAAGCTTTCGTTTGCTACACGCTCTCCCTCCAGCACGTGGTGGACATGCAGCAGTTCAATCAGAGTCAGATGGCCAGAAGCATACTGTAGTACTCCTCCACTGTAGTAGTACTCCATCATTGTTCGACTTCCCGAAGAGGCGAAGAGCCAAGCGCAGCCCGGACGCTCGTGTGGCAGTTTCATGTGTAGAGTAGTCTAGGATAGTGTATACCGTGCCTATAAGCTTAAAATCGTTGGGGTCGGCTCCATGCTTTTTTATTAAAATAATCTTCTGGCCCTACCTGTCATCCTGGTGATTCTAGTTTGCACGCTCATCTGGTCAAGACAGGAATATATTTTTTAATTTGTGGTGCGGTAAATGTTAGAGTTTGCAGCAAATGGAGCATTGTACACTGCAGGTCTTTCAGCCAAGTTCAGAGGCAACCATGTGGGGCCAGTGCTATGATGTGTCACGTCAACTCGTACAATGAGGAGAAGCTTGATTTTACTACTACACGCCTTCTCCCTCTCCCATGCGCGGGGTGGCTCGCAGACGAGGACAGGCTTTTGCTTATAGTACTACAACAAGCTATCCCTCCCGCTCGCGGTGGACGGACATGCAGCAGTGGATTCGATACTGTAGAAGCAGTAGTAGTAACATCATTGTTCATCTTCTCGAAGAGGCGAAGAGCCAAGCGCAACCCGAGCGTGGGAGTTGCGAACCATGGAGCACACATATAAAAAAACGAGACCAACCCGGGCTAGACTAGCATATTGGCATTTTTTTATAGAACAAAACTCCGTGAGCACCAAACGCTCGAGACTTGAACCTTGGTGGGCTGGCCGCGAACTCCCGCGCCTTGCCAACTGAGCTATGCTCAGTTCTCAGGAGCACGCATATAGGAAGGCTCTTGCATGAGACAAAATTGCTATGTGAGCCCACTTTTAGTTGCTAGTACAGCCATGTAAACCAGAAAGGAGTATTTGCCTTTCTAGAGATTTCAAGAAGTGACTAGAATACACCGAGACGGAGTACATATGGAGCAAAATGAGTGAATCTACACTGTAAATAAATACATAGTTCTCTTGTTTTCCTCTCCGCCTTGGTCGCGGTGCACAATACTGGGTATACTAGTACTATCATCTTGAAATTTACGAAGTCACCATAGGCACCTCGTCGTCGACGGGAACGTCTCCTGACATGCGATAGACACGAGCGGCAGTCGCCTCCATAGGTGCTTGAATGCCAAGGAGGGAGAGGGTAGGGGTTCCCGAGATGTTGAACGGTGAATGATGCATCCTCAAATTACATGCAGAGGGAATTAATTGGAGAAGCAGAATAGAGCCAGCACGATGTGAATGCAACATAGTTTGATTGTCTTATAAAGGTGCCCCAACACTACAATCCATCTACCCCTAGTCTCTGCGCAACACTACTCACTCCAATCCAAGACCAAGTGACCAGAAGCCAGAAGCACCTATGGAGGCGATGCACGCGAGCGGCAGTTGGCTGTGCCAAATCATCCAAGGCGCCGGCCTGCGGCCCTGCACCGTGCAGCGTTTCCAGACGGTGCTGGCGACCGCCGGTTTCGTAGCCCTCCCCGACGCCGGCTTCACCTCTCGCATGCACGACATGATGGTCAAATCCATCCGCAAGTTCACTGCTGTCAAGAAGTGCATGGATGACCCTGCCGTACTACTCGAGCCCGCGCGCCCAGGCTCCTCATTGCCAGCCACCCTCATCGGCCTCCATGGTGACGAACTCTTTCAAGCCCTGGTGGCCCTGCAGGTGCCGGAGGTCGCTACGAAGAATGTGCACCTCGAGGCCGCGCTCGTCGCGCAGCGCCTAGCCATGCAAGAAACCGTCGACCTGCACATCCACGTCTATGAGGAAATTGTCTACATAGGCCACTACAAGGCCAGCGAGGACAGAAAGACGTTGGCCTTCTTCCAGCGGCTCGAATCTTTGGACGTCATTGTTCAGAAGCACGTCGACCTGACCACAAAAGCCGTTGCTACTTAGCCGCCGTTCGGTGGGCCGGCGCCCTGAGTCGAGGAGGTGGACGTCGTCGATGGATGCATCTCTTCTTCTTGCCTCGTGTAACCAGCACTACATCGCCTCGTGGCCTTAATGTTTTATTAGTATAGGAGTATATGGCATTTTTATTCTAGTAGTAATGTTTTCACTATGAGGTGGGGCCGCAGTTGAGCAAACCGACCATCGGAAAATCCCCACCCCGCCCACTGGGCGTCGGCTACGTTTAGAATTAGAAGAGAGAAACGATGGAGAAGAGCTAGCTGTAGCATGGACGTTGTTGTCAGATGGGACTCGCGTTGATAGAATTGGAGTACTGAGCACTCGTACCTCTTTTTTTAGGGAAAAGCAGTCGTATGTCTAGTACTACCACTAGTTGGGTATGTGCGACCTATACCTGTCATCACTTTAGGTCTCCTTTTTGAACCGCAACTACGCTTCACCGTACATATTTTTCCACGCATTTATCCTCCTATATGTACTCCTAGGCTATTTCCACGTGCCCACTTTTGCCGACATGTGGGACATAGAGCATCAGGGTCGTAGTGCATGCACGACTTGGAGCATATACCGGGGTACTTTACATTTTAGACTCATGAATTACATGCAAACCCCCCGCAGAAGAATAAATAAATAAATTACTACATGAAACCGGATTGTTTTTGTAGAAACCGGAGCACGTTCATTAAATTTTGGACATAACATGTTTATAAAAAAACTACTGGACCTATACCAGTCTAAGGGCCTCTTTGATTCGCAGGATACTGAAAACACAAAAATGGGGAAAGTATGATGGCGATGAACCGAGACGAGGAGACTCTAACCTCACTCTAACTCAGTTAGAGGTTAGAGTTACATTCTAACCCTGAACTAACTCTAAACCAAAGAGGTGTATGGATGGTAGGGTTAGATTTACAATAAATGTTCTTTCTCAATCATTTGACTACTTTGGACCCTATTTAATGCCGGATTTGGTGTGGCCGGCTCTTATGTGGCCTCCTCCCGCTCACAATTGACATAAGCGACCCATCTTTACAGATCAAGCATGCAAAACATGATAAATTTTACTTTGTCCATACAATTGAGATATCCCACTTAAACATACAAGTCCTTAATCAAGCTTCACAAAAAAATACACTCCATGAAAAAAAGCATGAGCTAACTCATCACGGAAGTCATTCACGATAGGGAGGGAGCCCGGAGCCACTCATGCACCCAGGGAGGAGGTCGTCATCGTCGCTCTGGAGGAAGGCTCTGTAGAGCCCAAGCCCCGGGAACCGCTCCGACGTCGGGGCTTGCGAGTTGAGGCAGACACCGGCATGGGTAGCAGGGCCACTTCCCGACGACTGCGAACTGAATCCTTGGGCCTCTAGAAATAATGCAAGCCTGAAACTGAAATACCTAGAAAGGTGAACTGAATCTTTGGGCCTCTAGAAATAATGCAAGCCTGAAACTGAAATACCTAGAAAGGTGAACTGAATCTTTGGGCCTCTAGAAACAATGGAAGCCTGGAACTGAGATACCTAGAAAGGTGAACTGATTCTTTGGGTCTCTAGAAATAATGCAAGCCAGAAACTGAAATACCTAGAAAGGAGAACTGAATCTTTGGGTGTCTAGAAAGATTTATTACCTCCTCAAGCAGCATCAAACAATTCCATGCGCGCACCACAAATCTATACCCAGTTTAATCAGGATCTACTTTTCCAAATCAGAATTAGCGCTGCAGCAAGAAAGATCAATGATATGGCTGTGAGACAGAGAAGGAACGAACAAACTCACCCCTCTCGCGACATCCCTGGTAGATGCGCTACCGCGCAAGACAGAGGGAGAAAAATGATCGGTGAAGGGGGAGCGGGGCGAGCTTCGAAGGCCAGAGGGAGAGGGCGGCGGAGGCCGGAGGGAGAGGGCGGCCAGAGGAGAGAGAGGGCGAGTGGCGGAGCGATGCTTGGGCAGGCAGCCTGATGGGGAACAAAGAGGAGTCGTGCGGGGGGGGGGGGGGGGCGGAGGGAGCGATCTGGTGCGGGCAGGGGAGATTTTTTAGTTCTCTTTTAGTGGGTCCGAGGAGAACTAACCCAATTACAACCTCTCCACCGGGCTAGTTTTTTTAGCTGGGTTAGAGCAAACTAGCTCAAACTAACCACTCCTGTTTGGATAATTTGAGGCTATTTCAACCCAAACTAGCTCTAACTCAGGGAACCAAACAAAGAGGAGTAGTACTGTACATGCTACAGTCAGGACCGTGGCACATTGTTTTTTATGGCCATATGAGCATATTGTTTTCTACTGCTGATTCACTGGGCTGCCGTGGTTCGCACTCCTTTGACGTGAGTAGTAGTACTACTACTCCCTCCGTTCCTAAATATAAGTCTTTTTAGTCATTTCAAATTGACTACAACATACAGATGTATGTAGACATATTTTAGAGTGTAAATTCACTCATTTTGCTCCGTATGTAGTCACTTGTTGGAATCTCTAGAAAGACTTATACCGCATGATTCTTTGCTCCTTCTTACTACTACGTACTACTTCACCGACATGTGGGAGAGCCAGCAGCATCCGGGTCGATGTAATATGTGTCATGCACCACATTAGAGTGCGGAACGGAAGGGGGGCATCACCCTGGTCGTACTGCCAATAATTAATGACTATAGTGAGTAGTCATATCACAAGTCTTTCCAGCAGTAACGCGTTGTCAAATCACACAGCCCGGCCTTTCCAGTAGTATGTAAGTTGAATACGCTACTCCCTCACCCTCCTCGCCTCTTTGTCAAACCGCCTACGCGAAAACTGTCGCGCGTACTGCCCGGGAAAAGCCCCTCCCTCAACTTTTAACTACGCGAAAATAGTTTGAGCTTGTTCGTTCTATATAAATACTAGTACTGTATGTTTATTCACCCGTGGGGTTGTTCAATGAATGGAGGGCCGGGGAGCACAAGTGAACAATACTACTACTAGTAGTAAGTAGGAGTCGTATAGTTAGTCACCTTAAATAGAGAGTTTCTTTTCTTTAATGCCACGTACACAAATTGAAACGTTTGTTGTGGAGAGAAAAAGATAACCACTCCACTATATATGTACGGAGGGGCCTGAGCGCTTGCTTTACTAGGGTTGCTCTCTTCATTCTCTGATCCTCTCCAGATATAAACAAGACAGCGGTAGCGACATCTTCTCTCTGCTCACCGCTGGTCACAGATCCGGCCGGATCCCTTCGGCTGGTGTGTGTAGAGGACTAGGTGCATCGTTCATGCGGTCATCGCCGGCGAGGGAGGAAACCCACAGCTGGCGGAGGGGCCCGATCCTCTGCCCGTGCCGTTCTCTTCGACACAGCGCCGGCTCAGGAGGTCCTCTGTCCCTTCTTCCTCCCTGCCGTATTGTGCGCAGATCCAACCTGCCGCCGCCGACATCCCGACGACCCTCTGGTATAAGTTTTTCGAAAGCGTCCTTGCTCTATTGCCCCAGCTCCCCATGTGTCTGCATGTGCATCTTTTTCTACTCCCATCAGCTCTTCCAAATCCACCTAAATTTTTAGTATTATTAGAGGTAAAGCTACTTCATGCATTCGAATCTAGGACTTTGTTCAAAAAACCAAGAAAGGGGGGGGGGGAAGTTGTAGCATGAATCTAGGAGTTGAATCAATAGGAAATAATATGGTGAAAGTAGTAGAGACTGGATACCCAACCGGTCTGTTGGTTGAAAAGGGAAATAATGGGAAAACAAAGAACAAACTTGATAACGAACATAACTATTATTGGTTAAAAAAGGATAGAAAGTGGCGGCTGGTGGACAAGTCAACAGAGTATGTCCAGGATTAGATTTGTTGCCCTCACATAGTAAAAGGTCTCCAGGATTAGAATTGCTGCCCTCACATAGTAAAAGGTCTCAGGATTAGATTTGCTGCCCTCACATAGTAAAAGGTCTCCAGGATTAGATTTGCTTCCCTCACATAGTAAAAGGTCTCCAGGATTAGATTTGCTGCCCTCACATAGTAAAAGGTCTCCAGGATTAGGTTTGCTGCCCTCACATAGTAAAAAGTCTCCACGATTAGATTTGCTGCCCTCATAGAGCATGAACAAACTCGGCATCACCACTTTATGCCTCCTTGTAGGTACATTGTGCTGATGCGTCCACTGTTGCATGTCCTTATACCAACCTTTTGTTGTTGCTAATGCAAGGGCACATGTAAAATGAAGCGATCACACTGTTACCTTAGGGACATGTCTAACCAGTGTTATTGTTAATCTAATGCCTCCAGTAATAAGATGCAATTAAACTATGTTACAAATGGTACTCCTGCTGTTTTCCCCAGTATGATAAGTAAGTTGCTCCTTTATGCTGCTGAGTGTCCTGGTGTCCCCACGGTCCCATGCCCTTAAACCAACTCTTTAGCTGCTGTTGATTTACTGTATCTGGTAAACAAGCAATGCCACCATTAAAGTAATCCCATATTTGACGAATGTCATTGTTGATCGTAATGCTTCCGGTAACATGAAGCATTGCTGACGTTTTAAAATTTCTACTGTCCTTGCGTGATTGCCATGAACATAATTAAGATGCTTCTTTTCATTTCGTGTATGTTTCGTATATTCTTATTGACCAGCAACTGTTTACTTTCTATCTTTTTGTGCAGATAGGGATATCCATTTCACCTTGTTGCTATTGTGACCTTTTGGTGAACTGCACAAAACACTTTTTTTGGAATGAGTGTCTTGTGCAGTTCAACTAAAATGTCACGTGGGCAACATCTCTCAATTTTGGTGGAACTGCACAAAATGGTGATTGGAGTTTCCAAAATCTCCGTCAAGTTCTGCTGGTAATCTCGTGCAACATTTTATTAGCCTTTGCAAGATGAGCCGTCACTGTCACCACAATGGCACTTTATTTTAGTGGAACTGCACAAAAGGATAAGCAAATTATAGTTGCACCTTACATGAGCCGGACAGCCAACCTTAATGTTCCTCAATTTTAGTGCAACTACTAAAGAAGAACCTGCCAGCTCACGAGAGCAAGTACTTCTTGCTAGCTGAATGATGCAATCTTTGCTTCATTTCAGGTGAACTGCAGAAAAAGGCGCATGAATTGAATCATGGAACTCCAGGCAGGCCTCATCCGAGTGGAGCTGCAGGTTGAGTTCAAGGAGTGCCACTATTATAGTAATCATGCTCTTCTTGTTTGTGCTGTGCAAATAGGAATACTCAACTACAGATGTTGTGACGGTCAAGAGCATTCGCCAAGTTCTTCGGTTGTATGACACGGCTAGCCAAGATGGATTTAATCCCGATATTCACTTTATCAAAAGGCTCTAATGGGTTAGTTCTGAATCTTGCAAGCTGGGAATCAATGAGATGTGTAGGCATATTTGTTGTACTTATTATTTGAATCTTATTTGTTGGTTATGAATCTTGCAAGCTGGGAATCAATGAGATGTGTAGGCATCTTTGTTGTACTTATTATTTGGATCTTATTTGTTGGTTATGAATCTTGCAAGCTGGGAAACACAACATGATGATGCAGAGGACAACAACCATAACAAACAGTTCAAACTTGGTAGTATTATCTGTGTGAAAGTGCGACAAATGTGCTGATCGTGTGCGTCCTGAGAATAATAATTCTAATTGTTATGCATGTTGATCCTGTGGCACTGATAGAAGAGCCAATGCATTGCTTGTTTTAAGTATAAATTTCTATTAAAGCTAATTAAATTTATGTAAAGTGACCACTAACTCTTGTTATTACAGTACCAATATAGACACGCTCGTGAACCGACGTGTGGCCGGAGTAGGTTTCTTAATGGAGGCGTTTGAATGCGCCGAGGGTGCATCTTCTACCGGGCGTGCAGCGGGCGATGGAGGGGTAGTAACTGTTGTCGCCTGTACAGACTCAGTTTACTGTTGAATACAGTTCCCCAAGAGCTGAAAAACGAACTGCTGCCGCCGCCTACCCACTCGTTCACTTGAAGAGACTCCAATGGCGATCCGAGGGGTGAGCCTGCTGGATATGGACTTCAGCAAGGAGTTCCCCTTTGAGTTCGCCGTTCAGTCCTATGGCTGCACCAAGTTGAATGTGATGTACACCAACGATCCGGACTCGGTGAAGCTCTGCCTCGCCGAGTTCAAGCAGTACCTACAGGACGAGAAAGCACAAGGTCGCAGGACTAGACCTTGTGCCCATCCATTCGTCTCTTGACAGGGACCAACGGATCACCGTCGCCCAGGTAGGTGTGCGGGACGAGTTTCTCATCTACCACTGCTGTAGGGGCCATCAGAGGTTCTGGAGCATTCGCCCGTTTCATCGGCAGCGCCGACTGCACCTTCGCTACGGTGGAGAGAAGGAAGAACGCGATGATTCGGCCATCTGGTGCAACAAGCTTGTCGACATCCAGAAGCAATACAAGATCATTGGCAACGGGCAGAGAAGGACTCCGTGGTTGACCTCGCCGAGACCATCATCGACCCCTGATACGCCAACATGAAAGAAGACAGTGATACCAAGGAGCTGAACACGTGGGAGGTACCTCTGAATCAAGCCTACATAACCTACGCGGCCAAGGACGCATACGCATGCTACGACATGTACAGGTAGATCTTGGACATGAGCGTGTGTCTGCTTCCCGTAACCGACGAGTACACGGACAGCCGCAACGTCATGATCAAGCATGCCAGGAAGGTCTAGATGTTGTACTTTATCTGTTTATAAGCACCTTTATCATCTGAGTGTTTCATGCATTAGCCTATGTGTCGTAATTATCTGTTTTGTCCGAAATATTTCTTTTAAGAACCCAATAACCTGTTTGCTTTTTTAGTGGCTATTTGCTTATGTATGTAACTAGTTCACTTGTCCGTTAAAAAAGCTAGTTCACTCAGCTGCCGTGCTTTGAATCTCCTTCCTCCCAACATATTCCCCTTCTCAGGTGGACCCAGCAGGTCTCGTACACAGACATATGGGACCAACCACCTATCCATTTGTATTTCTTTATTTTGTTCAATCTTTCGTCCTCTTCCTATACAGCGGCTGGCCATCATAGCCTATGGCGTTGGCCAGGCCATCCCTCTACTCCCACACATTGTCCGGCGGCGGCAGCTCCACCAGCCCACCCTGCACCCGAACAAGTCAACCCTCGTACTCCCCTCCGCCTGCGTCTTCCCCCGCTCCGGTTCGTTCGGTCCGAGGTCTCGACGTCGTCCTCCGCCTTGGTGCTCTCGCCGCGGCCACCGTCTGTCGTTCCCAACATGGTCAGCAAAACAAGAGGAATTGGGAGACAACTGTTCATCGAGAGGCTGACAGTCCCAGGCCCACCAGGTCCATGGCCTAGGTTTTGTTGTTTAACATGGGCAGCCCACGACATGTTTCAACATTTTTTGGATCCAACAGGTATCAAGCGGCCTCTGGGCCTCCCAACCTAGCTTGTCTATAACATCAGCAGCCCAAGTTATGTTTGTTTTTTCAAGACGACGCACAGCTCAGTTCTATTTTTCTATAAGAATGCAAAACTGAACCTATGTTTCTATAATGCAAACTACCTATATTATTTTATTACATATATATATAATAGAAACAACATAAGGTTCCGTTAACCTGTCGTTCGTCCAACCATTTTATAGACCTTCCCACTTCCTTTATTTTTCATTTTCATTAATCCTATATCTGAATTTTCTCCCACTTTCTTTTTTATGTAAACTGAGTTTTCTCCAGTACTTTTCCCTAGAACCAACTCAACTGTCCCACGTCTAGCCTAAAAAATAATAATACCCCACGTACTATTAACTCATCAAATTAAAATGATATTTTATTTCGTAAGTTGAAAGTTCTTACAAAATAATAATAATAATTGTTTATATATAACTTGGCAAGTTAACTCCTAGTGATTGCGTACATAAGCTTGCAAAGATTTTACTGACCAATGCAGTAATAGACGTGCAATCATGTGTTTATGTTTTTATAACATTTCTCCATCCAGCCCAACATGATATTTTCACCCAGCCCAGCAAGTCCGCGGATTTCGAGAAAAATGCAAATGGGCTTTAAATTCTACCATATATATAAACGGGCTGCATAGATGCTACATCATTGTTTCACCCAGCCCACCAAATGGACTAAAAAACAAAAGGACTGGCTGACATGTGGGCCAGTAGGTCGAAGCCTAAGAAGGCGTTGGATTTACATCCAACGGCCGACATTCTTCTTCAATCTCTCGTCTTCTTCCTCCAGCGCTGTCGGGACCGCCTGCTCTAGCCTCCGGCGTCCAGCGGCGTTGTTTTGTGCGCCTCAGCGAAACGCTACCCCGCCGACGGCTAGGCCATCCCTCCACTCCGCACCTCCTGTTATTCTCTACTGAGTGTAGGCCCACCCCGCACCCGAACCAGTCAAGTTTCCCACTCCTCTCCGTTTCGACTCCACTGTCGTGTCTTCCCCATCTCTGGGTCGTTCCAGTCTGGGGCCTCGCCATCATCCACCGCCTCGGTGCGCTCGGCGCAGCGTGGTCAACATACGAGAGTCATCGGAAGAGGACTGTACATGGAGAGCCTGACGGCTGGAACCCACGAGGTCCATGGTCGCACATAAGGGAAGTTCCTCCTTATTAATCTGTTTCCTCCCCCTGACAGCTAGGACCCACTGGCTGTATCTTCGCACGGAAGGAAGTGCCTCCTTGTTGTGCGAAAAAACCATTCCTCCCGATGACTGCGGGGACCCGGCAGATTTGGTGGTTGACTTGTGGGCCTACTAAGTAGACATGTACGCAGGGCTTTGTCAACTTAATCAACAAATGATTCTAGCAGCTGGACCATTGGATGTTAATCCAACAGCCATGCTCCTTCTTCAACCTCTGTTCTTGCTCCTGTCTCATGTGGACGGCAGTGCTGCCGCGCACCCGAACCAGTCAAGTTTCCCACTCCTCTCCATCTGCAACTCCACTGCCGCGTCTTCCCCATCTCCGGGTCGTTCCAGTCTGGGGCCTCGCCATTGTCCACCGGCATTGGTGCGCTCGGCATGGTGTGGTCAACGTGGTCAACAACCGAGTGTCATCGAAAGATGACTGTACGTGAGAGGCTGACAATGGGGACACACCACGCCCATGGACACATGCATGCAACTGCATCCTTTTTACCCTGAAAAATAATGTTGTCCCCCCTGACTGCTGGGACCCACCAGCTACATCTTCGCATGCAAGGAAGTGCGTCCATAATACGGGCAAAAAAAATGATTTTCCCCCGTGACTGCTGGGACCCACCAGCTACATCTTCGCACGCAAGGAAGTACCTGACAGTCGGGACCCACCCGGTCGAAGCGTACGTAGCATTGTCATTCTGGTCGCAAACGTGTACGTACATACTGGTCGATGTAGAGCGCACACGTGTGGTAGTAGAGGCGCGCACGTGTGGTAGTAGAGGCGCGCACGTAGCATGTACACGTACGTACAGCGGCCAGGTGCAAGAAAGTAAATACGGCCACGTACGTGCATACGGGCGGGGTCTCCAATGCCTACTCGCGCATACGTACGGCCAGGGCTCATGTACATGCTGTGGCTGGGTCGGAACGGATAAACTGCGTCGTCGTCGTGTTCATCGGGAGGCAACGAAATGCGTCGTGTTCATCGGGAGGCAACGAAATGCGTGTTGTTCATCGGGAGCCAACCGGCTTGGACGGAACAGCCGATGGAAACGAGGCCTGGCATACCGTAGAACGGAGGAAACGGCCTTGTGTTTGACCGGCCAACGTCGAAACGGGATCCTGTTCATCTGGAGGGTTCTGGCGTACCACAAAACGGAGGAAACGAACCTCCTATGGTCGAAATAGGGTCCTGTTGATCGGGAGGGGTGTGGCATACCCATAACGGAGGAAACGGACTTGTGTTGGAGCGCTACGGTCGAAACGGGGGTCCTGTTCACCGGGAGGGGTGTGGCGTACCGCAAAACGAGACTCCACGGGATACTGTTCATCTCCATCGTCAACCTCCTCCAGCATCCATGGGCTCCTGTTCATCCACCGTCGACCTCCTCCAGCCTCCACCTGCGACTGGTCATCCATAGGCTCCTGTTCATCCAGCCTCCAACGCGCGCTCCTTCACAGGCTACTGTTCAACCAGCCCTCTTCACGGGGGTCCTGTTCAACCCCCCTCCACGGGCTACTGTTCATCCAGCCCTCCACCGGCTACTGTTCAACCAGGCCTCCCACCGGCTACTGTTTCAACCAGCCTCCACGGGGGTCCATGTTCATCCAGCTCTCCACGGGTCCTGTTCATCCAGCCTCTACGGGACCTGTTCATCCACCGGCTCGATCGATCGGGGTACTGTTCATCCACGGCAATGGCCTCTACTACCACGGGTTCCTGTTCATCCAACCCCCACCGGAACTGTTCATCCAAACCCCCAACAACACTCACTGTTCATCCAGAGGCAGCATCGATCGGCTTTCAGTTAGCGCAGTAGCGAAGGAATCGCTCGATTGGGTTCAGTTAACAGCAAGGGATTGATCGATCACTCGAGTTCAGTAATGCATAGCCTGCAGTGCAATCGCTCGGGTTCAGTTAGAGCCCAACGCCTCGCATCGGGTTTAGTTAGAGCCCAACGCCTCGCACACACACGCGTATGTACGAGAGAACACGCATCGCTCGGCCCCCGACCACCCACCGTAACCGTGAACTCCCTGATATTTTCCCTGCCCTCACTTCTACCATGGATTTTTCCGTCATGGACGGCCCAAAGAATGTCATGCAGCTTCTCTCCGGCCCGCCCAGGACGAAAATCCCATTTTCTGTCATGATTTTTTGTCATAGAAGTAGGACCCCACCACATCTATGATGATACCGGGTTTTGTCACAATTATCGTCATAAGTATGATAGATTTTTTTTTGTTCGGCCCAAAATGTCACGGATGTGTCTTTTTTTGTAGTGTTTACATTCTTGCAACTTGCATGCTTTACTTTCGGCTGCTCATATACTCTTGCCATGCTTGCTTGATATGTATTGTGAATGTTTAAACTTGTTCTAAAACTCTACCTTAACTTGAAGAAAATAAAAACTGCAACATTTCTTTTTTAATAGTCTATTCACGCCCCTCTAGACACCTCTTCTCGATCCTTTCAATTGGTATCAGAGCATTGGTCTCCATTGCTTTGGTTTAAACACCTTTGGAGGAGATGGATGACTCTACGTTGGGGAGTCTTAGACGTAGAGTGCCTATTCTTGATGGAGAGTTCTTTCATGAGTGGAAAAATGAGATGCTTGTGATTTTCAATGAATATCATTTGAACAATAATATTACTAGCCCTTGTGAACCTCATGTTGATCCTTTGCATCCTACCCTTGATGAGTCTATTGACATTATTCGCAACCTTAGAACTGTTAATCTTATCACTAGAGGTTTGCCTAGAAACTTGATTGGATGTTTGCCTACTCTTGATTGTGCCTACACTATATGGAGAATCCTTGAGGAATGATTTCCAAGCTATTCCTTGGAAAACTTAGATGGGATTCTTCATAAGTCTATTTCTTTGACTAAGATGATTCCTAATGATCCTAAGTATGGTGATTATTTGTTTGAGCTTCGTGATCTTACGCGTGCCAAAGGAGATGTTGGAATCATTAGCAATATCATTTCCAAAGTCATTAGAATCCATAAAGATGCACATTGTTATGGTCATAAATCTAATGAATCACCCTCTCTAGGAATTGATCCATCACAAGACGATGCTGAACATGGATACTATGATGAGGATGATGATAGTGACTTTGATCTCGATGAGTCGATGAGACACTTTGGTCTTATGGCCAATCATTGCGGCTACATGGCTGGAGGAAAGGAATGGGTCCTTGATAGTGGATGTACCGATCATATGAATGGAGACAAGGACATGTTTCGTGAGCTTGCTAAAAACAATGGCCCTCGAAAGTATGTCACCTTTGGTGACAACTCAAAGGGTAAGGTGGTTGGCCTTGTTAAGGTGGCCATCTCACATGATAGCTCCATATGAAATGTTATGCTCGTTGAATCTCTTGGCTATAATCTACTTTCCGTATCTAGACTTGCTGATTTTGGCTTCAATGTCCTATTTACAGAAGTAGATTGCCAAGTGTTTTGTAGAGATAACCATAATATGGTCTTTACCGGTATACGTAGAGGTGATCTATACATTGTTGATTTCACTAAAAAGGCTCAACCTAGAACTTGCTTTATTGCTAAATCTTCTAAAGGTTGGTTGTGGCATAGAAGGTTAGGTCATGTGGGCTTGCGAAATCTTGATAAGCTTATTAAAGGTGATCATATCTTGGAGTAAAAGATGTTATATTTGATAAGGATACATTGTGCACTGCTTGTCAAGCAGGAAAACAGGTTGGAGGAAGTCACCCCATGAAGAACATTATGAGCACGAGAAGACCGCTCGAGCTACTTCATATGGATCTCTTTGGTCCCAACGCCTATAAAAGTCTCGGTGGTAACTCATTCGGTCTAGTCATAGTCGATGATTTTTCAAGATTTACGTGGGTGTTCTTTCTTGATGATAAATCGCAGGTCCAAAAGATCTTCAAGAACTTTGCTAGGAAGGCCCAAAATCAATTTGAAGTGAAGATCAAGAAGGTTCGAAGCGACAATGGAACGGAGTTCAAGAACGCAAATGTGCATACCTTTCTTGACGAAGAATGTATTTCACATGAGTTCTCGGCCACGTACACACCTCCACAAAATGGAGTTGTTGATAGGAAGAACCAGACTCTTATTGAGATGGCGAGAATGATGCTTGATGAGTACAAGACTCCAAAACACTTTTGGACCGAAGCGGTTGAGACGGCTTGTCATGCAACAAATCGCTTGTATTTTCACAAGCTACTCGGCAAGACGGCATACGAGCTCCTCACCGGTAACAAACCCCAAGTTGGATACTTTCGAGTATTTGGATCGAAGTGTTACATTCTTGATAAGCATTGTCGTTCTAAATTTGCTCCTAAGTCTCATGAAGGTTTCCTACTTGGTTATGGCTCAAACTCTCACACTTACCGTGTCTACAACAATTTCACCCGAAAGGTTGAAGAGACGGTAGATGTGAAGTTTGATGAATCTAACGGCTCGCAAGTAGAGCAATTGCCAATTGATGTAGGAGATAAAGATCCTTCGGAAGCAATCCAAGACTTGTCTATTGGCAAGATTCGTCCAACAGAGGTAAAGGAAAGTACCTCGTCCATCCAAGTGGAAGCTTCTACCTCACGTCAAGGTGACCAAGAGTTGACATTGAAGCATCCACAAGTGGGACACGCCAAGATGAAGAAAACGAGGAAGTACACCAAGATTAACCTCATCAACCTCCTTCACCACCACGACAAGTGAACGACAACGCCAATAATGAAGAAGGCCAAGAAGAACAACAAGATGATGAAGAAGATGTTCCACCCCGACCCAAGCAAAAGCTCTCATGAGTTCGAGCAAGAGTTTCAAGAGACCATCTCGTCGAGCAAATCTTCAATGATATCCAAACCGGGAGAATCACTCGCTCTAAAACTCGTTTGGCTAATTTTTTTGAACATTATTCATTCATCTCTAGCATTGAACCTATGAAGGTTGAAGAAGCATTGGAAGATGCGGATTGGATAAATGCCATGCATGAAGAGCTACACAACTTTGAGAGAAACCAAGTGTGGACATTGGTCGAAAAGCCCGGCAACAACCACAACATCATCGGTACCAAATGCGTGTTTCGCAACAAGCAAGACAAAGATGGTCAAGTCATTCGCAACAAAGCACGTCTCGTTGCCCAAGGCTACACTCAAGTCGAAGGTATGGACTATGGTGAGACATATGCCCCCGTTGCTAGACTTGAGTCCATCCGCATCTTACTTGCCTATGCTAATCACCATGATATCACCTTGTACCAAATGGACATTAAAAGTGCTTTTCTAAATGGTGAAATAGAGGAGGAAGTTTATGTTAAACAAGATCCCGGTTTGGTCAATCCTAAGAAACCCGATCATGTTTACAAAGTTCACAAAGCTCTTTATGGTCTTAAACAAGCTCCTAGAGCGTGGTATAAATGCTTGACCAAGTTCCTTATTGAGAAAGGCTTTGAGATTGGAAAGATAGATTCTATTCTTTTTACTAAAAGGGTTAATGGTGAATTATTTGTGTGCCAAATTTATGTTGAAGATATTATATTTGGTTCGACTAACCGTCATTTTAGTGAAAAGTTTGGAAAGCTAATGTTGGAGAAGTTTGAGATGTCTATGATGAGTGAACTCAAGTTCTTTCTTGGTTTGCAAATCAAGCAAACTAAGGAAGGCACCTTTGTTTCTCTAACAAAGTATACCAAGGATTTATTCAAGAAGTTCAACATGGAAGAAAGCAAAGGTATGAAAACACCCATGCCTACTAGTGGACATCTTGACTTGACCAAGGATGGCAAATAGGTTGACCAAAAGGTTTACCGATCTATGATTGGTTCATTGTTATATCTATGTGCCTCCTGTCCTGATATTATGCTAATTGTATGCATGTGTGCACGATATCAAGCGGCCCCCAAAGAATGTCATCTTAAGGCTATGAAAAGGATAGCGAGATACTTAATTCACACACCAAATTTTGGCATTTGGTATCCTAAGAGGTCTTCTTTTGATCTTGTTGGCTATTCCGACTCGGACTATGCCGGAGACAAGGTTGATAGAAAGTCCACTTCGGGTACTTGTCAATTTCTTGGTGATCTCTTGTGTGTTGGTCCTCCAGGAAACAAAACTCGGTATCCTTATCCACCGCCGGAGCAGAATACTTTGCCGCCGGTTCATGTTGTGCTCAATTACTTTGGATGACCCAAACTCCTAAGGATTATGGGATCTATGTGAAACATGTTCCATTGCTTTGTGACAATGAAAGTGCTATTAAGATTGCTCATAATCCCGTGCGATATTCTCGAACTAAGCATATTGAAGTTCGTCATCATTTCATTCGAGATCATGTTGCTAAAGGGGACATTGATCTTAACCATGTTCGTACCGATAAGCAATTGGCGGATATATTCACCAAACTGCTTGACGAGAAAGTATTTTTCCGTTCGAGAGGTGAATTAAATGTCATTGATGCTTCAAGCTTGGAGTAGGAACTCCATGTGGATACATGTAAGGCATGAGTCTTGGATATATTTGCACCCTTGCATGCTATCTAACCCTTGTAGGTACTTGGGTGAATCCAAATCTATGGGATTGCAACTCACTCACAACTTGAGCAATCTCTACATCACCAAGTCTCTACAACATGGTGGTTGAAGACAAGGAAGCATAAAAACCCTTCAACATATCCTTTGACAAATTCTATATATCAAATTCCATTTGGTATCAAATTTCATGATTGTCATATTGGATACACAAGTGCTCTTCCTTGCAAGAATAACCCATGTAGGTAGATGAACTCAAATCCAAGGGGTGCTCCAAAAACTTGATGAACTACATCAACCTTGAGCATCCCACATAAGTTCGACTACATGATCAAGTACAACACCACCACCCAAGGTATGTAATTCCATCTTAGAGAAGCTTTATCCTTAGTCATGGGTCAAAGCAACTCAACAAGATGCGAATACATCAAAATGCTTAAACGAAAAATGGTAACCCCATTTTGAGCTTAAACGATGAGAATGACCTATAATCAAGTGTTCTCACTTGACTCCTAAGTCAATATACTCTAACATAGGTGACTTTGTCGCCGACCAATTCTAGATGAAGTTCTGTAGTGTTTCTCTTTGTCTTCCATTTGTCTCTTGCATATTTGTTCCCCTTCTTTTTAAAAAAAAAACTTCATCTAGATTTGTTTTCTATTCTTTGTTCTGCATTCCCTGCATCTAATTCATTGCAAATCTGTCAGTTAATTCCTTGCAAATCTTTGTGAGAGCCTATTTGCCTAGTGAGCTGAGGTGACAAAATGTTGTCTCTGTGTTGAACGGACACACCGGATTGCTACTTTCGGTCAAACCAAACCATTTCGGTGCTGCCGAAGTAAACAACTCGGTGCTACCGATTTCAGTGCTGAGAAGACACTTTGCCATTTCCATCCTGCATATTTGTTCCAGCTCCACTCAATGATTCTTGTCGTCTACCAGCATCACATTCTATATGCTGCTTTGCTCTATGACTCAAGGACCAAACCCATTTTGACTCACAATCCAGAAGGTCCCTTCTTGGAATTTGATGTCAGAGAGGGAGATAGATATCACATCAAAGCTTAATCACTTCAAAAGGGGGAGAGTACTTCAAAGGGGAGAGAGACCCAGATGCTTAGTGTTCAAGAGGAGAGAAGTCACATGTCTTTAGAGGGGAAAGACATGTTAATTTGTGTTATGTTTTTGTGCTCTGATATGTTTTGCTTTGATATTCTGTTCCCTATACTCTCCCATTATCTAATATAAGATTCGGGGGGAGAAAGACATAAGGGAAGGCAATATTGAATTCATTGCATATATTTACCTTTGGGGACATGTCTATATCCAATAGGAGTACCTAGTACCCACTTTCTACATGTCATCCCAATCTTGGTACTCTTGTGGTTTCCTGGTTTAGTAGATGTCTCTGTGTTATCTAACCTTGTTTACTTAGGTTCAACTCTTCCAAAGCCAGCTCAAGACCACAAGGTAAGTATATGCATCACACTGATGTGCATGACGATCTCTTGCTGATGTACATATTGTTTGCAAGAAGGACTCATGAACATGAAGGTACAATTTCTATATTCACATCATTTGCTCCGATGCATATAGCCAAGATACATGTAACACATTGCTTGCTCTGTCATGCCTATGCAGTCACATGCTCTTATATTCCATATTTACATGATTGCATACATGTAGGGGGAGCCTATGCATGTTACATGTCTTCCCAAAGCTTTACCTGCTATTCCTTATATCTTTATCTAAAGCTTTGATGTATGTTGTCATCAATTACCAAAAAGGGGTAGATTGAAAGCACAAGTGCTCCCTGGGTGGTTTTGGTAATTAATGTCAACATATCTCTTGTTGGACTAATGGTTTTATCTAGCATATTTCGGACAAGTTCAACAAATGGAGTGGCGTGGACAAGAGGATGTGGAACCCCTTCTAGATGCTAAGGATAGAAGATTGTCAAAAGCTAAAAAGCTCAAGACTCTACATTTTCATTTTAGTGATCCAAGATCACATTGAGTCCTTAGCAAAGCCAATACTATTAAAAGGGGATGAGGTTTTGCTTAATGGCTTGCTTGCTCAAAGTGCTTAGGGATATGCTCCAAAGCCCTCAACCACTTTCTCATATCCACATATGTCCCAAACCAAAAGTCAAACTCGGCCCTACCGATTTGATCTATCCGGCGCCACCGAGTTCATTTGACATAGCCACTGCCAGAAAGCCTAATCAATTCGGTCTGGTGCCTATTGCATTTATTTTGGTCTCATCGGGATTTGTAATCGATCTCACCAAGTTTTCTTGACCAACTCTCTCGTTAGCTCCTTACCAAAACCGGTCCCTCCGAGTTTGAGTAATCGGTAAACTGAGATCAGGTTTTACCCTAACCCTAGCACATCGGTCCCACCGAGTTGATCATATCGGTCCCACCAAAATGCCTAACGGTCACATTTTGAACTGAATCAGTATGACCGAGTTTTCTGATTCGGTCCCACTGAGTTTGGTGAATTGTGTGTAACGGTTAGATTTTGTGTGGAGGCTATATATACCCCTCCACCCACCCTTCACTCGAGGAGAAAGCCATCAGTACATACCTACACTTCCAGTATACATTTTCTTAGAGAAAACCACCTACTCATGTGTTGAGACCAAGATATTCCATTCCAACCACAAGAATCTTGATCTCCAGGCTTCCCCAAGTTGCTTTCCACTCAAATCATCTTTCCACCAAATCCAAATTTGTGAGAGAGAGTTGAGTGTTGGGGAGACTATCATTTGAAGCACAAGATCACGGAGTTCATCATGACCACACCATCTATTACCTTTTGGAGAGTTGTGTCTCGTAGATTGGTTAGGTGTCACTTGTGTCGGCGTTCTAGGAAAGGGGGTCCCCAGACTTGCCTGCCTGCGGCCCATGGCGTGGCTATGCGAGCAGGCCTGTACGGCCCATCTTCATCGACAAGGCATTCAGGACCCTCACGAGGGGCCAAGCCTCGCGGGGCGGACGACGCAAGACCTCCTCAGGAGCGGCCACGCTCGTCACGCTCACGAGGGGTGGAGAGATCAAGGCAAGGCAAACCTCGTGAGGACTTCGTGATGTGAGCCATGACGATCGACACCAGGCGGCCGCTAGGCGGGCGCCAGCGCGCGCAGCGTCCTTGTTTCCTCTTTGGTGCTAAGGAGGCAGGCGCAGGCGCGGAGTACCGAGGCGTCAAGCAAAGGTTTCCATATCAGTGCAACGAGACCAAGAACATGAGGCCAGCAAGACAGAGGTCACCGTGGAGCCCAAGACGGCGTCACCAGCAGAGTCTTTCACAGGCGAAGACTACTTTTGTCAGGATAAGCTGTACTAGCTGTCCCCTTTCAAATTGGCCGCCGTTTTTGGCTCCCTTCCTGCTCAATATTTGGGAAGAGGACCAGGGCCTATATAAGTAGAACTAGCCACCACAGTAGGGCATCTGATCAGATCTAGAGCCAATCCCTAGGCACACTCCAAACACAAGAACACCTCAACCTCAGGAGGTAGTTCTTCCCCTTTGTACTGTTCATCATCAGCCCTAGAGGCAATCCACCACCACCACACTGGAGTAGGGTATTACACCAGAACGGTGGCCCGAACCAGTATAAATCTCGTGTCTTTCTATGTTGCGAGTTCGTCGAGTTGTCCGTGAGATCTAGAGAGCTAGGGCGTGGATCGGTAGCAGGGAAAGAACTTCGCGCGCACCCCAGAGTTCGAACCTTAAGGGTTTTGCCAGAACCCTTGATCCGACATTTGGCGCGCCAGGTAGGGGTGTGCCATAGCTTCCCTTCCATCGATCGGTGCTCCGTCGCTCCGTCGTCTCCATGGTGGACGCTCGCCGCGCTCGAGCTAAGTGTCGGGCTGCCCTCACCGCCCGCGTTGCTCAGACGGCTCCCGTCGGCAGGCCACCTCGTCGTTCTCCGTCTCCTGCCGCCAATGCCGCCACCGGCCCGGCGGGGAAGGAGCAGCAAGCGTCCTCGCTGCACCCATCGGTGCGGCAGGACGGCCGCACCGCCACTCCATCGCTGACCCCGGCCGGTTCCTCGTCCCATGCACGTCGCGCTCCCATGGACGCGCGGGCCGCGCTCCTCATGGCGAACGAGCTCATGCGCTACCGCCCGGTCGACGACCTCTACGAGGACTGGCTCGACCGTGTCGCCGAGCGCGTCTGCGCCGCAGGGGGCTCCCCGGTGCCGTCCCCCTCTCTGCCTCGCCCTCCGCCAGCCACGGGCGACGTGGCTCATGGAGCACCTCCACCACCTCTGCCCCAAGACGGTGCCCTGGAGCCAAGGCGCGCGGCCCCCTGGTGCAACCCACCACGCCCGGTGCCCCGCGCGCGAGGAGAGAAGCTGCCAAGAAATTCCTCGGCTGCGAGAAGCAGCACCTGCGCTCCTCGCGCCGCCTCGCCAAGACCGCGCGCTACCCGCGGTGGCAGCGCGTGGACCTCATCAAGACCAAGCTCCACCTCCGAGATGGGCCCCGGCGACCACGGCCGGCTGCCACGCCTTCACCCCGGAGCTCCGTAGCGTCGCCTGGCCGGGCAAGTTCAAGCCAGATCTGCCTCCTCGCTACGACGGCACCCCCGACCCCGTGGAGTTCCTGCAGCTCTACGAGTTGAGCATCAAAGCGGCCAACAGCAATGAGAAATTCATGGCGAACTGGTTCCCCATGGGTCTCAAGGATGGCGCCCGCTCTTGGCTCCTGAACCTGCCACCAGGCTCGATCTCCTCCTGGGACGAGATGCGCGACCGCTTCGCCGCCAACTTTCAGGGCACTCGCGACCGCCCGCCGGCCGCGGGCGACCTGCGCCGCATCAAGCAACAACCAGGAGAGACCCTCTAGAAGTACATCCACCGCTTCAACAACACACGACTCAAGATCCCCAAAGTCATGGACGAAGCCATCATCTCCGTGCTCTCCGACGGCGTGTGCAGCGTCAAGATGAAGGAGGAGCTAGCTATCCACGAGGAGTTGTGCACGTCTCAGGAGCTGTTCAACCTGGCGACCAAGTGCCCAAGAGCTGAGGAGGGCCGCCTCTCCCTCCTCGAGCTGCCAGCTACGGGCGCAGAGGAGAAGAAGGCCAAGGCCAAGGACGTGAAGCGCAAGGAAGCAGTTGTGCTCGCAGCGGAGCCCGACACCAAGCGAGGCAGAGATCAGCCCGAGTCATCCAAGAACAGCCGGCCGTTCTGCGCCTTCCACAACCTGAATACCCATAACACCAGTGATTGTCAAGAGCTCAGAGCCATTCGCGAAGGAAGCTTCGGTCGGCGACCCGAATGCAGCGACCGGGGCTACGGCCGAGGAGGAGGACGTGGTGGCGAACGCTGGGATGGCCGTGGCCCGCACCAGGAGTGGCGCGACCGGCCTCGTGCGGACCGTTGGTAGGATCATCCTCGCGAGGGCGCCTGTAGAGACCAGCCTCATGAGGATCGCCCTCAGGGCAACGCCGGTCTTCCCCTGCTGCCGCCACCGCCAAGAAGGAACGACGACCACCATCAAGACGAGGGGGCTGGGGGCTTCCAGGAGCCGCGCGCTATCGCCTGCTTCTTGGGCGGAGCCCAGGCCCCAGCCTCGCAGCGTATCTTCTAGCACTTTGCTCGTGAAGTGAATGCAGTCCTCCCCAAGCTCGAGGCCACACGCCCACTCAGATGGTCCCAGTGCCCCATCATGTTCAACTCGGCAGATCAGCTCAAGTGCGCAGCTAACGCTGGCGCCCTCCCGATGCTGTGCTCCCCAGTCATCAGCAACGTGCAAGTTACCAAGACCCTCATCGACGCCGGCGCGGGGCTCAATGTCCTGTCCGTCGACACGTTCGACAACCTCCAAGTGCCATATGATCAGCTTCAGCCTACCAAGCCATTCTCAAGAGTGACCGACGGTTCCACCACGCCGATAGGGCAGGTCCGCCTCCCTGTCACCTTCGGAGAACGCAAGAATTACCGCACCGAGCTCATCGACTTCGACGTCACGCACATCCGTCTGCCGTACAACGCCATCCTCGGTTATCCTGCCCTGGCCAAGTTCATGGCCATCACCCACCACGGCTACAACGTCCTCAAGATGCCGGGAAGCGGCGGAATCATCACGGTCCCATGTGAAGAGAGAGATGCGGTGTGCTCCCTCGAGCGCGCCTTCCAAGCTGCAGCAATCAACGACCTCGACAGCAAGAGCGAGGGCCCTCCAGAGGCCATCCCCAAGAAGAAGCAGTCGTGCCGTGCCGGACCTCAGGAGGGTGGCGTCGCGACTGGAACCTCGTGAGCATCAGCGCCCGCTCCAGGGGCGCCTCCCTCCATCGCATAGGAAGGCGCGCCCAGCGCCCTCCTCGAGCAGGGCTTGGGGCTTTCTTCTGGAAGGCCTCAGACCTTGCCCACATCACGAGGGAGGCGCTTGGGCACCACTTGGAGGCGTGCTTCATGGCACGCTTCCCTCAGGAGGCCAGGCGCCACGCCCCTCCTGGCGAAGATGGAGACAATCCTCCAGGAACCGCCCGAGCCCCCAGAGCCTCCCGAGGCTCACGGCCCCGGTGGCTCGTGAGGAGCTACCCCTTCGTTGCACGCCCTCAGCTGCCCCAACTCTCCTTCATTGACAGAACCAGGTGAAATTTTGCAAGTTCATTTAGCTGGGAGCGCCCCTCGGGCTGCCTTATTCCCAGGCCGCGTGGGTCCGTCCCTGTGGCGTGTGTCCATTTCTTATGTCTTTAGCTTACCTTGCTGGGGGCGCCCCTCGTGCTGCATTATCCCCAAGCTGCTCGGGCCTGACCTAGTGGCATGCATCTCCCATGCATTTTCTTAAGCCAGCTATTCTCGTGTTTAACCTATCTATGATTACCACCTGCTCGATTGCCGCTTGCCACGGGTCCGCCCCTCCTTCATGCAATTCGCTTGCGCGTTAAAAGGGGGCTCCTGAGCATTGCGACTCAGGAGCTCTTACTAGCTCTCTAGCCCTCACCCCCTTGCCTTGACCATGGCATCACGACCTGGCATACCAGAGGCGGCTGAGCTCGCTCGAGGGCCGGGACCTGAGGACATAGAGCACTTGTACCTAACCGTCTCGCAGGAACACACAACCATAAAAGACCCAATACCAGGTGCAACCCGCCTTGAGGTAGGGCCTCGTGAGTCCTGCGCTGGCTCACGAGTGCCCATATACACCTCGCAGCCCTGCCGTGCAAGCCACGTGTCAGGGCGGGGTTGTACATGCCCCGGGGGCTCTCCTCAGAGGGAGCCCCCCTCCCACGCACAAGTGGAAGCACAATGCTCCGCGCTGGCCGTCAACACTGCCGAGGAGGGGCTATGGCCGTGCACACGCGGAAGCACTATGCTCCGCGCTGGTGATAAACAACTGAGGGCGGCCTCACGGCCGTACCAACCTAAGTGAGCCCCAGAGCTCAGCGTCCAGCCTCACCGCAATGCCTCCCCTCGGGAGAGCCGCGCGAGGGGGCTGGGCACGGGGGCTGTGCTCAGGTCACGCCCAAGCGCACGCCACCTAACCAGGTCTCCCAGTCCTGGTCGTCACACGCCCCTCCCGAGGCCTCGGCGAGGGCAGGTATGGACATTGTTTGCGCGTCAAGGGGGACTCCTGAGCATCGCGACTCAGGAGCCTAACTGGTCACATAGCCCCTCACTCCTTGGTCCGTCCTGGTCTCCGGTCGCTCAATGGCGGTTGAGGTATGCGCGGGGCCGGGCTCTGCCGACGTAGAACATTTACCTATCCTCGCATCTCCTCCCTATTAGCTGTTTGCGCGTCAAGGGGGACTCCTGAGCATCGCAACTCAGGAGCCTAACTGGTCACGTAGCCCCTCACTCCTTGGTCCATCCTGGTCTCCGGTCGGCTCAACGGCGGATGAGGTATGCGCGGGGCCGGGCTCTGGCGACGCAGAACACAAAGCAAATAGGAAGAAAATCGCAAAATCTCGAAGAAAATATTAGAAAACATATTGTCCTCACAATATCAAATGAAAGTTTAATGCCTCCACGAGGCCTGATGCATATTACAGGAACGAAACTGGAGTGTAGTCGCAGGTCACCCCTGGACACGCAATCGCCTGCAGAAGGTGCTCCTCCCCGGGTAACGTCGCCTTCACCTGCGCCACCAGCCGCAGGATCGGCGGCATCGCCAGAAAAGGGTGCGGAGACAAAGCCGCGGAACTTCTTCAGCAGGGCCTTCACCTGACCCTGCACGGCTACGGTGGCGGCTGCGCAGTGATCATCAGCCACAGGCTCCAGCAGCTCGTCAAGACAAGCGTTGGGGTCACGAAGGTGCAGATGGCTGAAGACGCGAGTCAATGCAGCCGAATGCAGGACACGAGCTTCTGCCTCTGCCATGGGACCGATACCATCCATGACTTCCTCGAGCGCCTTCACCAAGAGGGGAAGCAGCAGGGCGGGGCCGTCCTCCTCGGTGGTCAGCGGCCTCTCCAAGCTGTGCTCGTAGAGCGTCTTCAGTGCCACGCGAGACCTCCCCTCGAGATCGGCAAAGGCCACGCGGTCTTCGGCCAGGACCCGCGCCTTGGCATCAAGATCGGCCTCCCTCACCTTCACCTTCCGCTCCAGCTCTTCCAGCCGGCTGCGCTCGGCGACCTCCGTCTTCCCCAACTCCCCCAGCTCAGCGTCACGGTTCTTGACAACGTCCCCCCGGGCCTTCATCTCCTCCTCCTTCACCTGGCGGCCGCGTGCTTCTTCGGCGTGCTTGTCGGGCAGGCTCTTCAGCTCGTCCTCCAGCTCTTGGCAGTGATCGCGGGCGGCCTTGGCGTCTTTCAGTGCCGCCTCACGATCGGCTGTAGCATTGGCAGCGCTCTGTTTCTCCTTCTCGGAAGACGCCATGGTCTGGCTCAGCGTCGCGCGAACCGCCGAGTCGGAGTGAAGCCTGCCAGAGGCCAGCTCCAGGCGCCCAGCCACCAGGCGCGGGTCCGCGCTCAGGAGATTTGCCTGAAGCTGGGTCATCTCCAAAAGAGCACACTCCAGGACAGCAGTAGAGGCAGAAGAACAGCGGTGGGAGGAGACGACGCCGTCACTAGGGCCTGGGAGACTGCGGGCTCCGGAGCAGGCGGGACCTCTTCAGCCGAGCCAGACGCTGGCACCTTAGGGGCCAGAGGGGCCATGTGGGCTGACTCCTCCCGCCGATGCTCTTCTTGGCCTCGCGAAGATGGCCGGGCTAGGGAGGTGCGAGCGCTGACGTCTCCTTTCTCAGAAGAAGGGGGCGCAGCCGCCGTACCCTCCTTCCTCCTCTTCGCCGCAGGCAGTGGCCTGGACAACCAAAGACGAAAGTCAGGAAGCAGCGACATGAGCAAAAATAAGACGGAGATCAAGCACTTACTGGTCCACCGCGGTGTATTCCACCCTCCGCTTGAGAAGCTGGAAGCCTAAAAGCGTCAGGGCCTGAGAAGTGGGCGCGCGGGCTCCAGCGGCAAATGGCGGGGCAGCAGAAGGGCCGGAGCCAGCCCCGGGAGGTGTCAAGACAGAGGCAGCATCTCGAGGAACCAACGACGACCTACCCCTTGTCGGCATGAGGGGCTGCTCCCTCTCCTCCTGGCGAGCATCGGTCTCGGTGTCGTCTGGCAGGGCGCGGAGGATCTCGGCCTTGCTCAGAGGAGGAGTCTTCCCCACCTCTTCAAGAGTCTTTTCCGAGTCCGCCTCCTCTTCCTCCTCCCCACGGGACTCGTCGGAGGACACCTCCACCGGCTTCGGTGCTGCGGAGGCTCCTGTGAGCGCCGGCGGCACCAGCCCGCGCGCGTCAAAGGTCGGCCTGGAGGCGACAAATTCCTCCCAGTCCTTGCGGTGGAACAAAGGAACGAAGGCGCTCGGCGGGTACTCCTGGTTGTCCCCAACCAGGAGGCGCAAGACAGCAGCCATTTCGTCGTCAGGCAGGGCCCCCAGCCTCAGGCGGGTCTTGTCTCCTTCATCTCAAAGCTTCCACAGGGGGCGCGCGCGCGCCTGAAGTGGAGCAACTCGCAGCATCAAGAACTCCCTCAGGAGCATGACCCCCGTCACCTTGGCCACCTTCGCGTTGCCCGGCTTCAAGTCGGTCGTCATCTACCCCAACACAGATGACGCCCGCTCATCAGCGAGCTCTGCGGGGCCACCCCTTGTTAAACTGGGGTGCCTCCGTTGGCAATGCCAAACGCGGATGGGCGCACTTGGCGTCCATCATGACGCATTTGGCTCGGATGTTGTCGGCCCTCTTCCCGATGCTCGAGATTGAGTTGGCCTTGCTAGATGCGATAAAATTGGCACGGCCGGAGATGTGTCCATCGCTGATGCGAAGGAAGAAGAAGTGGCGTAGAAGCGCCATGGATGGCATCATGCCCAGGTACGCCTCGCAGTAGTACGCGAAGATGGATAGGAGGAGGATAGAGTTGGGATGGAGGTGCAACGCCTGCAGCCCGTAGTGTCGAGGACCTCATAAAAGAAATCAGAGAAGGGGGGAACCAACCCGACGACGATGCTGCTTGAGAAGAAGGGGAAGAAGGTGCTTCCCTCCGGCTTCGGTACGTCGGAGGCAAGCCGGAGCTCCGTCTTCCCCCATTCATTACTCTCCCCCGCCGTCAGCAGGCGCGCGGAGGCAAGGCTCTTCTCTGTGACGTTGGGTGCTTCAAGAGTTGGCTCGTACCAAGCCGGCGCCGAGGAGGACTTGACCTTGCGCGGTGCCATGGGTCGCATATGCGGAGAAAGATTGCAGCAGATCTGGAGGTATCGGTGACGAGGAGCGAGAAAGGGGATCTGGAGCAAGGCGAGGAAGAAGCAATGAAGGCAAGCACTGTCTGCGCCAGCCTTTTGTCAAGTCGAGCAGTTGCCGAGGCAGCGTGGGGAAGCAGAGACGCCCACGTCCAATCTACCGCCACGCGTCGACCAAGGCCGTAGCCATTTGGGGCCCGCGGCGCTCCGCGCTTGACCTTTGGCTTCGCCTCGAAGCCAAGCTCAAGCACGCCTTGGGCCCGAGGGTTACTATCGGCGTTCTTGGAACGGGGGTCCCCTGACTTGCCTGCCTGCGGCCCACGGCATGGCTATGCGAGCAGGCCTGTACGGCCCATCTTCATCGACAAGGTATTCAGGACCCTCGCTAGGGGCCAAGCCTCGCGGGCCGGACAACACAAGACCTCCTTAGGAGCGGCCACGCTCGGCAGGCTCACGAGGGGTGGAGAGATCAAGGCAAGGCAAACCTCGCGAGTACTTCTGATGTGAGCGATGACGATCGACACCAGGCGGGCGCCAGCGCGCACAGCATCCTTGTTTCCTCTTTGGTGCTAAGGAGGCAGGCGTAGGCGCGGAGTACCGAGGCGTCAAGCAAAGGTTTCCATATCAGTGCAACGAGACCAAGACCATGAGGCCGGCAAGATGGAGGTCACCATGGAGCCCAAGATGGCGTCACCACCAGAGTCTTTTGCAGGCGAAGACAACTTTTGTGAGGATATGCTGTACTACTTGTCCCCTTTCAAATTGGCCGCCGTTGTTGGCTCCCTTCCCGCTCAATATTTGGGAAGAGGACAAGGGCCTGTATAAGTAGAACTAGCCACCACAGTAGGGGCATTTGATCAGATCTAGAGCCAACCCCTAGGCACACTCCAAACACAAGAACACCTCAACCTCAGGAGGCAGTTCTCCCCCTTTGTACTGTTCATCATCATCCCTCGAGGCAATCCACCACCACCACACTGGAGTAGGGTATTACACCACAACGGTGGCCTGAACCAGTATAAATCTCGTGTCTTTCTGTGTTGCGAGTTCGTCGAGTTGTCCGCGAGATCTAGAGAGCTAGGGCGTGGATCGGTAGGAGGGAAAGAACTTCGCGCGCACCCCAGAGTTCGGACCTTAAGGGTTTTGTCGGAACCCGTGATCCGACAACTTGGGAGCCTCCGACAAGATTGTGTAGTTGAACCAAGGACTTTGTACAGGCAAGGAGATCGTCTACTTTGTGAAGATCTACCCTAGTGAGGCAATTCCTTTGTGGGCGATGGCCATTGTGGGATAGACAAGGTTGCTTCTTTGTGGACCCTTTGTTGGTGGAGCCCTCCGTGGACTCGCGCAACCGTTACCCTTCGTGGGTTGAAGTCTCCGTCAATGTGGATGTACGATAGCACCACCTACCGGAACGACGGAAATAATCTTCGTGTCTCCAATTGCGTTTGCACACTCCAATCCCATCTGCTTTACTTTCCGCTGCTCATATACTCTTGCCATGCTTGCTAAAAAATAAAAACTGCAACGTTTCTTTGTTAAGAGTCTATTCACCTCCTCTAGACACCTCTTCTCGATCCTTTCCGTTATGGTTGTGTATATTTGCATGGAAGTTATATTGTCATGGATCCTCCAACATGTGGTGTTTGCCTAGGATCTTTTGCTAGCCAAAAAAATTCGTACTATGTAGAGATACTACTTGTGCATCTACAAACCCTTCAACCCAGTTTCTTGCCATGAGTGTCCACCATACCTACCCACGGATTGAATAAGATCCTTCAAGTAAGTTGTCATCGGTGCAAAAAGCAATAAAAATTGCCCCTAAATATGTTTGATCTTTTATTGTAAGGGAAAATTGAGCATTGTACGTACTTGTGATGGCAAAGTAATAAAAGCGACGCACTACATAATAAAGGTTGCTATCATAAGGGGCAATATAAAGTGACGTTCCATTGCATTAAGAGCTTGGGCATCCAAATAAAAAGCGCATGACAACCTCCGCTTCCCTCTGCGAAGGGCCTATCTATTATTTTTTCGTATTTACTTTTATGCAAAGAGTCAATAGTATAAATTCTCATTTCAACCTCAATTATTCTCTAGCTGACAAACATCATGTGGTGGGGAAAGATCTAGGCACATATGACCATTCAAATATATTTGATCGTAATTTATTATTGTTGACAATTATCTCTATGATAAATGAGTTGGGAGGCAAAATATTAGGCCCTTATCTTTCTTTGTGTTCGATGGATGCCATTTGTTCTAAGAATATGCTTTGAGTACTAGAATTCATGGAAGACTATATGATGATTGAGTGTCATGGGAAACCACGGCCACCTATGGGACCAAGGGTCCCTTCCTGGTTCGGTAGGGCCGATGTCACGTTGCATAAAGAGCAGAAGAGCGCGGGGCAACACAACAGAGGTCACACACGCAATTTTACCCAGGTTCGGTCCGCCGTGAGGCATAAAACCCTACTCCTGCTTTGGTGGGTTGATGGTGAGAGAATGGTGGTGGAGCATAGTACACTTGCTCGGCAGGATCGCCTCAGGGCACCAGTGGCTATGCGCGTATGGTTGTGTGTGTATCCAACCTTCTAACCCTTTCTACAGTTGCCATGGGCCTCCTTTTATAGGTTAAGGGGTCACCACAATGGCAAAGTAGTCATTATGCACTGATAAGATAGCAAACAGTGCTATCATACCTAACCATGCAGGCTAACAGGGTGCATTAAATGCGCCGCTCAACGTCACATCGTCGCTTGCCCGACAAGCCTTGCCGGGCTACTTTGCCAGCTTCACTTGTGGAAGGAGGCTGCCATGTGGCGAATGGCTGTCACGTAATCACTCTGTGGCTTGACACTGCACAGATTACGACGTGGGTTGTGGCGGAGTAGTTGGGTGAGGTAGTTTTGCCTCCGCGAGTCCCGGCAGTCCCTGCCGGCATGTCTTGGACATTTTCTTGCGGGGGTGAATCCTCCCTCGCCGAGCTCGCCTGCCCAGCAAGGGAGGCTTTTCTCCTGGTTGTATCTTGCTTCTCTAGCTTGATCTTGGTCCCCTTTAGCTGCATGTTGGTTCTTCAAAGATCTTGGTTTCTTGTGCTCTGACTTGGGTTGGTGTCGTAATCTCGTTCCCGTACCTGTGCACAGTCCGGGCAACAGACCAAGGGTTTATTGCACCGATAGAAGCCCCCGGGCCTGCCCCGAACGTGCTACCGAGCATCGTCGGGGTAGGCCCTAATAAGTGCACATGCAGGGCCGTGGAAGAGGCTGGTCTCTTGAGGTCTTCTTTGCTTCTTCATTAATCTTGAGTATGGGCCAGTTTCCGGTTTCTCCGTGTGTCGTGTGCGACATTACGGAAAAACTCAAATCATGGTCCATAGGATGCCCACGCCCCACGATCACGGGGCGAAAACTACCATCCCACTCGCCCCTTGCTTCGCGCGCACCCGCCACTTGTACCCCATGCATTAGGAGAGGTAGGTGGTGGATGCGGGGAGCGCGGGGATGAGCGCCATGGTAGAAAATAAGGCGGCACTGGTTGGAGCAGAGGGTCGGTCCTGGCTTCCTGAGCCACTAGGGGGGAGCAGGGTGGCCACATTGGAGGAGCGGGGCGGCTGTTCTTAGTACGAGAGGCTAGCCCCCTGCCTCATTCTTTCTATAAGAGGGGGGCAGGGGTGGACCATTTTAACACACCTGCACTCCCAATCTAATCTGTTCCCTAAAGTTTTTAGGGTATATGGATATATATAGGCGAAAGAAGTCGGTCAGGGGAGCCATGAGGGGCCCATGAGGGTGGGGGCGCGCCCAGGGGGCAGGCACGCCTCCCTGCCTCGTGGCCACCTCATTGCTTCCCTGACGTACACTCCAAGTCTCCTGGATTGCTTCCGTTCCAAAAATAACTCTCCCGAAGGTTTCATTCCGTTTGGACTCCGTTTGATATTCCTTTTCTGCGAAACACTGAAACAAGGGAAAAAACAGAAACTGGCACTGGGCTCTGGGTTAATAGGTTAGTCCCAAAAATAATATAAAAAGTGTTTAATAAAGCCCATAAACATCCAAAACAGTTAATATAATAGCATGGAGCAATCAAAAATTATAGATACATTGGAGAGGTATCACCCATGTATATGAAGCCTTATAGAATGGGATCAAAAGAGTTAGCAGAGTTGAAGAAGCAACTAGAAGATCAGTTGAGAAAGGGATTTATCCGCCCTAGTGCCTCCCCTTGGGGATCACCTGTTCTGTTTTTGGCAAAAAGGACGGTACCATCCGCGTGTGCATTGACAATCGCTCCCTCAATGAAGTTACAATCAAGAACAAGTATCCACTTCCCAAGATCGAAGATCTGTTTGATCAACTCAATGGGGCCAAGGTGTTCTCCAAGATCGACCTTAGATCTGGGTACTACCAGCTGAAAATTAGACCCCAAGATATTCCGAAGATGACATTTGTAACAAGATATGGCATGTATGAGTGCACGGTCATGTCCTTTGGATTAACCAATGCCCCAGCTTACTTCATGTATCGCATGAATAAGGTTTTCATGGAATATTTGGACAAGTTTGTTGTCGTCTTCATTGATTACATTCTTGTTTTCTCGAAGACGGAAGAAGAGCACGAGCAACACTTGAGGATGGTCCTAGACAAGCTTCGAGAGCACCAATTGTATGGCATGTTCAGCAAGTGCGAATTTTGGCTACGTCAAGTTGGATTCTTGGGTCATAAATTGACTGATGAAGGATTGTCAGTGGATCCCACCACGATTCTAGCCGTGACTGAATGGCAAACCCCGAGCCATGTGAAGGAAGTTAGAAGCTTCCTCGGACTCGCGGGATATTACCGCAAGTTCGTTGAAGGATTCTCAAGCATTGCCCGACCCATGACCCATCTCCTGAAGAAGGACAAGAAGTTTGAGTGGACACCGAAGTGCGAAGAAAGCTTCCAGGGGCTGAAGAAGATACTGACCACAGCCCCAGTTCTGGCCACACCAGACATTCACAAGGAGTTTGTGATATATTGTGATGCGTCGAGAACCGGGCTTGGAGGTGTTCTTATGCAAGAAGGTAGAGTCGTAGCAAATCTATCCAGACAACTACGTCCTCACGAAGTGAACTACGCTACTCATGACCTCGAGGTTGCAGCTATAGTTCATGCCCTGAAAACATGGCGACATTACCTCCTAGGGAAGCGGTGTGAGATATACACGGATCACAAAAGTCTGAAGTATATTTTCACCCAAAAGGAATTGAACATGAGGCAGAGAAGATGGATAGAATTGATCAACGATTATGATCTAAGTGTTCAATACCACCCTGGAAAGGCTAATGTGGTAGCAGATGCATTAAGCAGAAATGCTTGTTCCTTGAACGCTATCATTAAGGAAAGGCTACCCGCCGTGTATAAGGTGCTTGAAAGCTTCGGGTTGGAACTGGTTGCACCAGGATTGTAGCTACCCGACCTCAGACGGTCAACTCTCTGTGCTTAAGTGTCATCCCTGGATCAGTATGCTGAGACACACAGTACTCGAGGATTTATAACAGAGGTAAATAATGTATAAAGTAACATAAATACTATTACCTCAATCCAAATAGCGGAAGTAACAGCAAGGTTGTGGATTCCCATCAACACCAACGGCAAAGTTGAGTGTAGAAATCGTAACCCTAACGTATCACTTACTCGTCGTAAGATCCTGCAACATGAGACGTTGCAGCCACAAAGGGTCAATACATTGAATGTACTGGCAAATTCACACCATAGGATAAATGATGAATAATAGCTATCACTACATGCATATTTGGCTGGTGGAAAAGCTCTTGGGTTATAATGTTTTTGCGAAAAGCCAATTTTTCCCTACTTGAAAGGAATATATTTATTTAACTACAAAGTTGGTTGAAAATATTGAGAAGGTTCCTCCAACTCAATCCCAAATTAGCATCATTAACCCAACAAATTATTTAAGTAACGCGACGAGATCAATATGATAATCCAAGAACCAGAGGCTCAAGATTGTCCATAACCAGGGACACGGCTAACCATCATTAGTTTCTACATTCTGCAAAGGTTTGCGCACTTTTCCCCAGAAGACTCGATCTCCTCCGTTGGATTTCTCGCACTACATGGTGTTTGAGAAACGGATGACCGAGACACAGTCTTTCAGAAACATTAACTCTCTACTTCGGGCAGACCATACCAACCTACATCCCTCTACCTGCTGATCCACCGCTTCAAGAGCTCATGCAACTTACTCAACTATGCTAGAGCCCATAATAGCTTGTGGCTGCACACGGAAGTTTCTAGCATGAATAATCTTATGATCCCTTTGAGCCTGGGTGGCGAACCGTAGGATGATCACACGGGTCCTCCGGGATATCCTAGGACAACACTGGATTCTCCAGGTGCCCACAAACAATCCACCCAGATGTGTATTAAAGTTACCACCTTAAGTTGAACCATTAATTAATAAGCTCACATCTGTCATGAATCACTCAAACCAAACCACATCTACGAGCATAGCATAGCAGTATAAGCATACATAGTAACTCCCAGGGTTTGAATGCAGGGCAATAGGTTCCTACTTCATCAACTACTTCCCAATACCCACATGTTATCAAATTCTAACCATGCAATGTTTGAGGATTGAAACTAATGCATAAAAACTGGGTATGAAAGGGATATGATCAAAGTGTGAACTTGCATGTACTGTTGATGAAGATGATTCACACTCAACACTCTTGATAGTTCTACTCATCACACTCCGGTCAATCTGTCGTAAGCAAGCAATAGTAACCACACATAAGCAATCACTCAATAGATCGGAAAGAACGAAGAAGACAATTCGAAAAAACATCAAAACCAAGCAAATAACTCTTGCAACATAAACCAATTTCTAACAGTACCAAAATTATGCTAATTTGGCCTTATCAGAAAGTTTAGGTCAAGAGCTTCGATTTGCAAAAAGAATCAACTAAGTCGGAGTTATAAAACTGAAGTTACGATCAAACGAAGTTTGAATCTAAATCTGTTTGAAACCAAATTTTAATTTTACAAAAACATGTTTAAGTTGATTATCTGGGTAGAGGGGATCATAACGAAGATGTGGGCATTGGTTTCGTTGGATTTGGACAAACGAGTAAAAAGTAGTGATCGTTTCAAAATCAGGGACTAATCTGTAAATAAAATCATCATAGATAGGTCCATGACCGAAATTAAAAGGAAGAAGAAATCCTATCGAACGAGCGTTCACTACAGAGCCCTACAGAACGAAATCGTTCGCTAGAACTACCTAAGCAGAAAATGTTCGTTAAATAATCCAATCAAAACAGAACCGATTTATAAAAAAACGAAATCAAAACTAAAAGAAAACCCGGTGAACCGGGCGGTTCATACCGGTTTGGTCATATCGAGTCGGTCGTTAATCGGGACGGTGGTTCCGGTGAGTCCGGCGAGCTCCGGCGAGGGGCGGGCGGTGGCTGCGTGGGGCGGGGCGCTGGGCAGCGTCGGCGGTGATGGCGATGCGGCGTGGGCGAGTAGCAGCAGCGAGCGGCGGCGGAGCTAGCGAGGCGGCGGCAGCGGATCTAGCGAGGGGCGGCGGCGCGAGAGGCGAGGAGGAGAGGGCCCGGGCGGCGCCCTTTATAGGAGGGGAGGGGAGGCGCCAGGCATGGAGGAGGGGCAAGGGCAGGCGTGCGCGACCGGGACTCGGCGGCGGCCGCGGAGTCGGCCACGCTCGGGACTTCGTCCCGAGCTCGGAGACGGAGACGGTTGGCGAGCTGGGTTGGGCCTGGCTGAGGGCTGGGCCGGCCCAGTCGGCGGGGATTTTTTTAAAATAAAGATTTTCCAGACAACAAACATAAATAAAACAAAATAAATAAATTTTTTATATAGGCATATAATATATCAAAATTTTCAGAAAAACATTTCCTACAAGCTGAACATTTTCCTAACGTCAAATAAAATCCACACAAATACAAATAATTCAAAGAGTGCTACTGCCCTACTAAAATCCAAATAAAAATCATTTTAAAAATACCAAAATGATTTCAAACTTATTTATCTCCAATTTTCTGATGTAGGGAATCATGTTACCCTATTTTCCATGTATTTTATTTTTGGAGAAAAATAATTTGAATAAAAGCCAAATAACTCCAAATTGAAAAATAATTCCAAAAGGACTTTGAATTTGATCCTTTGAAACTCCTAACTCATATTTCATATGCTTTGAAGAAGTCATTTTATCTTCGCTCGTGAAAATCATTGAGTTGCATAAAGTTTAAGAATTGGAAATATTCTCAAATGAAATTCAAATATTTTCAACACCCCTTGTCATTTAAATAAATGGAAGAAGTCATGTCATCTTCTCTCCAGGGTTTTGCTGTGAAAAGAATTTGAATTCACGGAAATCATAAAAGCAAAAATGTAAGTTTGGGAAAGCCCTTTTATTCCCTCTCATTCAACTTTCGAAAAGTTTTGAATTCCACTCAAATTCACTCATCACAATCAAGCAACAATCTAATCTATCTATTTATTATAACATTCCAAAATTTAGAGTTTTGGGATGTTACAAACCTACCACCCTTAAAATGAATCTCGTCCTCGAGATTCCGAGAGGCTAGCAAGAAGTAGGTTAGGTTTGGGGGTCTTCTCAAAATCCATCGATCATCACAGGGGGTCTGGGGTGCTAGCACCCTTAGAAGCATTGTTACGGTTCCATAAAAACTCATATACTACATCCTTATCTTTGACAGTGTCAGTCTTATCCGATTCTCGGAAAATTCCTTCTCTGGGCTCTTCCGGTAGTGGCATAATCTTTACCGCAACTCTTCTGTCCTTTCATCTTTGTAAGGTTATTTCGAGACTGGGTCTTCTTAGCTGACGGGTCTGGCGCCCCCGCTAAACAACTATCGATACCTCATGGTGGTCATCAATTTATGGTTTCACCTGTGGGAAATGGGTCTGGTTGATCCTCACCGTATAACCTACGGTTGGCAAAAGCTGCCTTGTACAAGGGGAAAAATTCTTATACCATTCTAAGGTTCAAACAGGGTTTTGATCGTCGTCTCTTTACTATACGTAAGTCACTCAGATTTACTATCTCATATAGCAAGGCGAATAATAAGAGTAAGTCGGTATGGTGATCAATCCATCCCGCACCCAAATCATTACCTTGTACATGGTTTAGCGAATATCGCATTCTAACACTCGGTCATCCTCACAAGCATTGCAGAATTTCTCTTGTCGATGAACCAAGTTCGGATACATCCATTGATTCTACAAGCCAAACAACCATCTATCGTTCGTTCACAACTCTCAGGTTTTGCGTAAACTCCTATAAAATCGTCTGTCGACAAAGGTATATCCTCTTCCAGGGTATTTCCTTCAGCAAAAATGTGCTTGCTTCTTGGCAGGTCCTGGGGCCTGTGGGTTATGGCCCATCTCATCACTTGTAAACCTTGAACTCATCCTCGGGGCAGCTGATCGTTATTCCAACATCCAACTTCCAGCTTCCAAGCATACTTAAAATCCTTCCAATTGTATTGTCTCCCTTCCTTCTATTTGCACCAAACTAATACGTGATTACTCCGACTCATCATGGAGTTACAATTGCTCCATATTACCAACATCATACCGCCTTTATATCCAATAGTACTTCATCTCTTCATATTCTTGGGGTATCCAACATATTGACATAAAACTCGTACTTATTTTGTCCAAAATCCACTTCGGGGAATAACATCATCTCTTCCACGGATCCAGTGTCCTTACAGGGGAGTGTCAGCCATCTCTGCAGGGCACTTCTTCAATGGGAAAACGTGAAACACATCATGAACTCCTGACAGTCCTTTGCGAAACTCCAACTTGTAGGCCACTTCTCTCATACGCTCCAAAACTCGGTATGGTCCTACAAATCTCGGGGCTAACTTTTCCTTAACTCCAAATCGTTTAACTCCTCGCAGAGGTGGAACACGAAGATATGCTCTGTCTCCGATTTCATAGACTACCTCCTTGCATTTTGATTCTGCATAACTCTTCTGCCTGGACTGAGCTACCTTCAGTCTATCTCGAATCAACTTAACCCTCTCTTCTGACTCTTTGATCAAATCTGGTCCAAACAACTGACGGTCTCCAACTTCATCCCACATCAACGGTGTCCTGCACCTTCTCCCATACAAAGCTTCAAAAGGGGCCATCTTCAAACTGGCTTGGTAACTGTTGTTGTATGAGAACTCCGTGTAAGGCAAATTATTATCCCAACCGGATCCATAATCTAATGCACAAGCTCTCAACATGTCCTCCAGAATCTGATTGACTCTCTCGATCTGTCCATCTGTCTGCGGATGAAAAGTTGTACTAAACTCTAGCCTGGTACCCAAAGTCTGATGCAACTAATGCCAAAACTTTGAGGTAAACTGTGTTCCTCTATCTGATACGATGGTCCTCGGAACTCCATGCAGACATGCGATCCTGGTCATATATATCTTGGCCAACTTCGCACTTGTATAGGTGGTTTTCACTGGGATAAAGTGAGCCACTTTGGTCAAGCGAATCAACTACTACCCATATAGAATCATATCCCGATTGGGTTCTGGGAAATCCGGTAAGGAAATCCATGCCAAGCTTATCCCACTTCCATTTGGGTATCGGCATAGGCTGTAGTAATCCGGCTGGCTTCTGATTCTCTGCCTTTACTCTCTGGCATACATCACCTATGACTACATACTCCGCAATATCCTTCTTCATACCTGTCCACCAGAAACTCTCCTTCAAATCCAAATACATATTGGTGTTTCCAGGGCGAATCGAGTATGGTGAGTCATGAGCCTCCTAAAGTATTAACTTCCTGATCTTTGCATTATTAGGCACATATACACGGTCCTCGGACCATAAGGTGTCGTGCTCATCCTTATGAAAACCTTTGGCGTTTCCTTTGCTCATCCTCTCTTTTAACTCAGCAATCTCTTTGTCATCCTTCTGAGCTTCGCGGATCTTTCCCAACAATGTAGACTGAACTTCCATTGCTGCAACAAAACCTTTGGGAACAATCTCCAACCGAAGTTCCCTGAGATCCTCGGCTAACTCCTTTGGTAATCCTCCGCTTATGAGGGTATTCGTCCTTGTTTACATTATGGTTGTGTCCTATTTCTCCCCAAATCTTGTATGCACAATGTTTCCCCATATCCTTTCCATATGGCTCAACTTCTGGGACACAAACCGAGACTTTAGCAGAGTCAACTTAAATTCTTTCCAAGTGGTTACTCCTTGCCATCCATTGATGGTTTGGTACATCCTCCACCAAGTAGCAGCACCTCCTTCAAAACACTGAAGAGCATGCTGGGTCATATTCTTTCCGGCTATAGGGTTATTCTCCATGTGATCCTCCATGTTCTGAATCCATCGGTCCGTCTCCAATTGACTTATCGGTCCAGAAAATACAAGCTCATCTGCATTCATCCCCTAATGGGTCCATGGGTTTGGGGTGAGATAAGAGAGAGAGAGAGAGGGATGCACACAATACAAACAATGGTTTTGAAAAGCCAAATTTTTATTTTGTGGCTGTCGAAAAAAACATCAAACAAATGGCAGCTCACAAACATCGCATCTAACGTGGGTATATAACAGGGGTTTGGTCTTCTAATGGTCAATAAATCTTCAAAGTCGCCAAACTCTTCAAGTCTTGTTCATGTCTCTGATGGCTTCTTCCCATCGTGCTTGTCCTTCTCAAGTTCTTTTGAAAGATCATCTCCATTGACGTGAAGTCTCTTGTGACGTCCTTTAATATTCTGGAGTTGCATTCCAAACATCTGGGTTTCACATCCCTGGCATGAACCATGGTCCTACTGTCCTTCAATTCCTGACGAATCTCTGGTATCTTGAGGTTTTGCTCCTCCAGCATGGCTACTTTCAGCTTCTGGGTCCTGAGTTCTTCATGAACTACTTCCTTGCCAAATACAGCTTCCTGAAGGTCCATCTTAAAACTCTTGATGTAATAGTCCAAATCCTGGCGATACACCAGCTAAGGTTAAAACACCATCTTTTGCTGATTAGGTGTTCCATTAGCCCTCAACCAATCCTTAAAACTCTTGATGTAATAGTCCAAATCCTGGTGATACAACAACTAAGGTTAAAACTTCATCTTTTGCTGATTAGGTGTTCCATTAGCCCTCAACCAATCCTTCCAACGGAATGCATGCTTAACTCAGCACGGTGACACTGGCATAAGTGGGCGATAACATCATGGATAGCAGTGTCTATACCCATCGTCTGTTCCATGGGCTATCATTCCATAGCTGATATCCCCTGCCTTGGGGCTTTCTTACAAAACTTTGAGTCTTGATGCTCCATGTTCATTTCTTTCTCTGACCCTCCTTGATCTTGGGTATTTACAGCTTCAATAGCCTCACAAGTTCCATCGGGATAGCCTTCCTAGGTCATAATCTGGAAATTCTTCAGAGCCTTCAACTTCTCCTAGTCTTCGGAGTCTTCAACTATTGTAGTTTCCATTATTCAGATCCACGGTAAAATCTCCTTCATTCCGTAGTGGTCATGGTTGTCTGATATCTTGTACTTCTTGGAGTGGTTTCATCAGTCGAATCTTCGTGGTCATAAGGGGAAAGGGGTATAGTCTCACTAAAAGGGAATATTTGAATAAGCTTTTGAAAACAAAGTTTTAGAGAAAATCCTTCCTATGGGCTTGCCAGTTTCTAGGGTCACGTCCTACAGTCAACATGTGTTCTGATACCATCTTGTAGTGACCCGACCTCAGACGGTCAAGTCTCTGTGCTTAAGTGTCATCCCTGGATCGGTATGCTGACACACACAGTACTCGAGGATTTATAACAGAGGTAAATCACATGTATAAAGTAACGTAAATACTATTACCTCAATCCAAATAGTGGAAGTAACAACAAGGTTGTGGATTCCCATCAACACCAACGGCAAAGTTGAGTGTAGAAATCGTAACCCTAACGTATCACTTACTCGTCGTAAGATCCTTCAACATGAGACGTTGCAGCCACAAAGGGTCAGTACATGGAATGTACTGGCAAATTCATACCATAGGATAAATGATGAATAATAGCTATCACCACATGCATATTTGGCTGGTGGAAAAGCTCTATGGTTATAATGTTTTTGCGAAAAGCCAATTTTTCCTACTTCAAAGGAATATATTTATTTAACTACAAAGTTGGTTGAAAATATTGAGAAGGTTCCTCCAACTCAATCCCAAATTAACATCATTAACCCAACAAATTATTTAAGTAACGTGATGAGATCAATATGATATTCCAAGAACCAGAGACTCAAGATTGTCCATAACCGGGGACACGGCTAACCATGATTAGTTTGTACACTCTGCAGAGGTTTGCGCACTTTTCCCCACAAGACTCGATCTCATCCATTGGATTTCTCGCACTACATGGTGTTTGAGAAACGGATGACCGAGACACAGTCTTTCAGAAACATTAACACTCTACTCCGGGCAGACTATACCAGCCTACATCCCTCTACCTGCTCATCCACCTCTTCAAGAGCTCATGCAACTTACTCAACTATGCTAGATCCCATAATAGCTTGTGGCTGCACATGGAAGTTTCTAGCATGAATAATCTTATGATCCCTTTGAGCCTGGGTGGCGAACCGTAGGATGATCACACGGGTCCTCCGGGATATCCTAGGATAACACTGGATTCTCCAGGTTCCCACAAAAAATCCACCAGATGTGTATTAAAGTTACCACCTTAAGTTGAACCATTAAGTAATAAGCTCACATCTATCATGAATCACTCAAACCAAACCACGTATACGAGCATAGCGTAGCAGTATAAGCATATGTAGTAACTCCCAGGGTTTGAATGCAGGGCAATAGGTTCCTACCTCATCAACTACTTCCCAATACCCACATGTTATCAAATTCTGACCATGCAATGTTTGAGGATTGAAACTAATGCATAAAAACTGGGTATGAAAGGGATATGATCAAAGTGTGAACTTGCCTGTACTGTTGATGAAGATGATTCACACTCAACACTCTTGATAGTTCTACTCGTCACACTCCGGTCAATCTATCGTAAGCAAGCAATAGTAACCACACATAAGCAATCACTCAAAAGATCGGAAAGAACGAAGAAGACAATTCGAAAAAACATCAAAACCAAGCAAATAACTCTTGCAACATAAAACAATTTCTAACAGTACCAAAATTATGTGAATTTGGCCTTACCAGAAAGTTTGGTCACGAGCTTCGATTTGCAAAAAGAATCAACTAAGTCGGAGTTATAAAACTCAAGTTACGATCAAACGAAGTTTGAATCTAAATCTATTTGAAACCAAATTTTAAATTTTCAAGAACATGTTTAAGTTGATTATCTGGGTAGAGGGGATCATAACGAAGACGTGGGCATTAGTTTCGTTGGATTTGGACAAACGAGTAAAAAGTAGTGATCGTTTCAAAATCAGGGACTAATCTGTAAATAAAATCATCACAGATAGGTCCCTGCCCGAAATTAAAAGGAAAAAGAAAAATCCTATCGAACGAGCGTTCGCTACAGAGCCCTACAGAACGAAATCGTTCGCTAGAACTACCTAAGCAGAAAATGTCCGTTAAATAATCCAATCAAAACATAACCGATTTATAAAAAAACAAAATCTAAACTAAAAGAAAACCCGGTGAACCGGGCGGTTCATACCGGTTTGGTCATATCGAGTCGGTGGTTAATCAGGACAGTGGTTTCGGTGAGTCCGGCGAGCTCCGGCGAGGGGCGGGCGGTGGCTGCGCGGGGCAGGGCGCTGGGCGGCGTCGGCGGCGATGGCGATGCGGCGCGGGCGAACACCACCAGCGAGCGGCGGCGGAGCTAGCGAGGCGGTGGTGGCGGATCTAGCAAGGGGCGGCAGCGCGGGAGGCGAGGAGGAGAGGGCCCGGGCGGCGCCCTTTATAGGAGGGGAGGGGAGGCGCCAGGCGTGGAGGAGGGGCAAGGGGAGGCATGCGCGACCGGGACTCGGCGGCGGCGGCGGAGTCGGCCACGCTCGGGACTTCGTCCCGAGCTCGGAGACGGAGACGGTTGGCGAGCTGGGCTGGGCCTGGCTGAGGAGCTGGGCCGGCCCAGCCGATGGGGAATTTTTTTTAAATAAAGATTTTCCAGACAACAAACATAAATAAAACAAAATAAATAAAATTTTTATATAGGCATATAGTATATCAAAATTTTCAGAAAAACATTTCCTACAAGCTGAACATTTTCCTAACGTCAAATAAAATCCACACAAATTCAAATAATTCAAAGAGTGCTACTGCCCTTCTAAAATCCAAATAAAAATCATTTTAAAAATACCAAAATGATTTCAAACTTATTTATCTCCAATTTTCTGATGTAGGGAATCATGTTACCCTATTTTCCATGTATTTTATTTTCTGAGAAAAATAATTTGAATAAAATCTAGATAACTCCAAATTGAAAAATAATTCCAAATTGACATTGAATTTGATCCTTTGAAACTCCCAACTCATATTTCATATGCTTTGAAGAAGTCATTTTATCTTCGCTCATGAAAATCATTGAGTTGCATAAAGTTTCAGAATTGGAAATATTCTCAAATAAAATTCAAATATTTTCAACACCCCTTGTCATTTAAATAAATGGAAGAAGTCATGTCATCGTCTCTCCAGGGTTTTGTGGTGAAAAGAATTTGAATTCACGGAAATCATAAAAGCAAAAATGAAAGTTTGGGAAAGCCCTTTTATTCCCTCTCATTCAACTTTCAAAAAGTTTTGAATTCCACTCAAATTCACTCATCACAATCAAGCAACAATCAAATCTATCTATTTATTATAACATTCCAAAATTTAGAATTTTGGGATGTTACAAGGATTCCTAGCCAACCTCGAAGTCAAGCCCACCTTAATGGATGATGTTAAGGAAGCGCAGAAGGGACACGAGAGTATTGAAGGCATCAAGAGGAAGATCAAGGCAGGCAAGGCCCTAGGATTCTCAGAGGATACGCAAGGAGTTGTGTGGTTCAGGTATCGCATTTGCGTGCCCAACAAGGATGAGCTCAAAAACTTGATCCTGCAAGAAGCTCATAACACCCCGTACTCCATCCATCCTGGAGGGACCAATATGTATCAAGACCTGAAGGAAAGATTTTGGTGGCACGGCATGAAAATGGAGATTGCCACCTATGTTGCAAAATGTGATGTATGCCAAAGGGTCAAGGCTGAATATCAGCGACCTGCTGGATTGCTCCAACCACTCAAGGTTCCCGAGTGGAAATGGGATAAAGTCGGAATGGATTTCATCACTGGACTACCTAGGTCAAACAAGGGACATGACTCCATCTGGGTCATAGTCGATCATTTGACGAAAGTAGTCCATTTCATTACTGTCAAGACTACCTATGATGGCAACCAGCTAGCAACTCTTTACATCAACATAATTGTAAGCCTTCATGGTGTTCCTAAGGAGATTGTGTCAGATCGTGGGACCCAGTTTACCTCAGGTTCTGGAAGAAGTTCCAAGAGGCTATGGGAACCAAGTTGTCCTTCAGCACTGCTTTCCACCCGCAGACCGGAGGTCATACAGAGCAAGTGAATCAGATACTCGAAGACATGCTCCGAGCCTGTGTCTTAGCATATGGAGCTAAGTGGGAAGATTGCCTCCCTTTTGCCGAGTTCTCCTATAACAACAGTTATCAGTCAAGCCTTCAGATGGCACCATTTGAGGTGTTATAGGGACGGAAGTGCCGCACACCCCTCAATTGGTCAGAAACCGGAGAAGGACTAGTATTTGGGCCCGATATCCTCCGTGAAGCAGAAGAGCAAGTGCAGCTAGTCAGAGGCGACTGAAGACCGCCAAGTCAAGACAGAAGAGCTATGTTGACACTCGTCACCGACGAGTAGACTTCCAAGTCGGAGACCATGTATACCTGCGAGTAACTCCTCTTAAGGGAACCAAGCATTTCCACGTTAAGGGAAAGCTCGCACCAAGATTTATCGGCCCCTTCGAGATCACCGCATGACGCGGAGAAGTTGCATACCAGTTGGAACTACCACCTGAACTATCTGATGTGCACAAAGTGTTCCACGTGTCACAACTCCGGAAGTGTCTCCAAGTTCTAGACAGCCTGACTTAACCTACCGTGAGGGGCCCATCTGCATTTTGGATGAAGCACAGCGACGCACTCGAAGCCACGCCATAAAGTACTTCAAGGTCCAGTGGAGCAACCACAATGAAGCAGAAGCAACCTGGGAACGCGAAGACTACCTTAGATCCGAGTTTGCAGATCTCTTTAAAGCCTAGTTTGGGAATCTCGGGGACGAGATTTTTGTAACATGTCATTTGCATTAATAAAGCATGAAAATTTGGACCAACAAAAACTTTTGCATTATTTGGCTTTTTATTTGAGCTGGTTTTCTCTCTGTGAGTTTCTAGTGCTCTTTATAGTCCACTACTCCACCTTCTATACTTCATCTCCTTGCCCCAAAATTCTTCCCACTGATCATGCCATGTGTATAGTGCTATATGGTATTTTCTTACAAAAATAATTTGGCCAAATAGTATTTTCTAAACTTAGTTTTCCAAAAAACCCTGAATTGAGGTTTGCACTACAAGCACTTGATTTGGGGTATGAAAAATATTTCAAAGAGTATATTTGAATCCTATTAGATATAGGACTCCCATAGACCACAAAAATATAATTTTAAAAGTTATTTTGCTCTTTTATTTAAAGGCTTTTTCTTAAGGCCAGAAATGGTCTTTAATAGGTTAAAATTATTTAACTGTTTCAAAAAATTGAATTCTTTTTAGGGAAACTCATAGGACATATATTGTCCATATATAAGAGTTTCAACACATGGTCATGTTCAAAATATTGGACAAAAACCTCCAAAACCATTTCTGTCCATTTCAAGAATTTGAGATATTTCTATAAGAAATATTTTCCAATAAATCCAAGAAAATTCTAGCAAGTCACATATGCATAATTTCATGATCTTGCAAAGTTTCATCTCTATCAAAATCATTTTGGTTCACAAAAGTGCTCCAAAACCCTCTCCATCCAGATCCAACTTTGAACAACTCTACATTGCCAACTTATTCCAAATGACCCCAAACATTGTGGAGAGTCTCAAAACCCCAAATGATGACACTACACCAAGTGGTGCATCAAGGGGAATGGCTTTGTATGACTAGATCTTGGTAAATGCATTTATGTTAATTTCTAGGGTTTACATAAATGAACTCAAATTTGGTGGAACACCCTACTTCTATATTCTAATCCATCCTGTTAAGTCTCATGTCAAGTATAATTCATATTCTTGCCCAAACCAGCAACACACACCTTATACTAATTTTCCAAAAACATCACTTTGACCGCTTCCACTATCTCCATGGGCTAAACTTTTTACCACAAGCCACCAAAGTCCTCCTCTATCTCCAGTAACAATGGCTACATCTCAGCTCAATGATTGAGGGGTGAAACCACCTCATTTACCCCCCTGGACAGCCCCTTTCCCTCTCTCTCTCAACCCCACTCCTCCCCTTCTAGCCATCCGTGGCATCCAAGGCCCCTCCCCTTTCTTTACTCCCTCCTAGACCTGCTAGACATGCTTGGGCGCGCCCACACTGCATAGAAAATGGCCTGCCGGCCATTTGGGCGCTCTGGAGCGCGCTACAGTGCGCTCTCGCACTGTAGCCGCCCCCTGCCAACTGCCTCCGGCCACTACGGGCCTCCCCAGCTCGCCCGATGAGGTGCCTCGCCATCCGCAACACGGTAGATGGTCGGCCCCCTCCTCCTTGTCCCTCCTCTCGCCCCATCTCGCACACGCGCCGGCTGCCCGAGCGCACCAATGAGCGCACTCACACGCGCGGTGCCCTGCCCCCCTGCTTTCCCTCTCTTGTCTCCCCTCGCCCTAGGCCAACCCCACGAGCACCCCCGACACCTTGCTGCGATCCCCCGAGACCCGTGGCGACGGCAACGGCCTCGCCGGTGCATTGAACCACGGTGGACCGTCGCCCGCTTATTTAAGGGCCTCCCCGAGCCCTCCTCTCCTCACCACTCGCTCTCTCACTCCCCTAATCACCCCTACACCACCCGCTCCTCTCTAGAAGCTCTCGAGCTCGAGCTCCGTCGCGGCGACTCGCCGTTGTCCGCACGGTAGAAGCTCTCCCCGCTGCTCCTAAGCCCCGATCTGGAACCCCCGCACTCCACTGATCCTTTTTCCCCTGTTTCCCCTCTCTATAGCTGCGGGAAACGGCCAGAACCGCCGCCACCCAAAGATCCTCTGCCGTGCCTCCTCGTTGCCGGCGAACTAGGCCACCCCGGCGACCGCAACGACCACCACCAGAACGGCGACTCGACGCTGAGTCTAGCCGTGCCCTCGGCCGACCTCGTCGTGCCCTGCATCGTCGCCGGTAATCTCGCCGGCCGTCTGGACTCGGGCTTAGGTATGACAGGCGGGACCCACGTGCCAGCTTCTCCTCTCCATCGCCCCCTCTCTCTCACTGACGCTTGGGCCCCGCCCGTCAGGTTTGAACCTAGCACGCGCGCGTGTACCTGTGCGCTGGGCCGCCTCTCTGACTGGGCTGCTGCGCTGCGGCTATTCTGGCCCAGCAGGCACAGTGCCCCTTCTCCTTTTTCTTTTCTGTTAAACTTACAAAAATTCCACAGGATTAAATAATAATCCAAATGCAATAATTCCAACTCCTAAATTCTTGTAATAATCCCACCCTTATCGAACAAACTTTTCTTCACTGTTCAAATTTAAATTTGAATTTGAGCATTTATGCCTGTCATTGAAAATTCCTAGCACTATTTCCATGACTCCAAATCCAAAACTAGGAATTTTCTCATTATTTGAATACACTCTAGTATTTAACAAAAATTAGTTGACATTTTTCTGAGCACCTTGATTTTTTTTCTGTTTTGCTATTGCCTTATTTTTTCGTTATTATTTTGCGACGATAGATTGCGTTGCTGACGAAGGAGTTGGACTAGAAGACTTTGAAGACCCAGAAGACTTTGCTAAGCCAGGCAAGAAGCCCTCTGACATATGTCTAAGAATCCTTTTTGTGCATGTCATATGGCACTTTTATTGCTTGCATCGAAGTCATGATAATGTGGTGACCACTTGAGGTGGTTTGCCTCCGTTGCTTTTCTTGTTGACACTTGCATGATGCATGACCCTACCTTCCTATGAGGGTTATGCAAGTGGGTGTAGTTAGGATGCTAAGTAGCTGCTACGCAAATGGGATGGGTATAAGCATGGTGAAGGAAACCAAGTTTTTTTCAAAGACTTTCCAAAAACCCCGTCGGGTGCCACTAATGCCCGAGGGATATGGTGAGCTAGGTTACCACTTGATAAAGAAGTGGTGTACCGAAGCAAGTTGTGAGGGAGTGTTTTCGAAAATGGATTAGATTTGAGATTTGTCGACTGTCCCAACCTTACATGCGCAACCACTCTACCCTTATATGGAAAAGGGCATTATTGAATACCTAGGTCGATACTAGCATGGTGCCCACATTACTAGTGATGGGGGTGACATGAGGTGCCTCTCGGGACTGGGTCGTGCCAGGTAGGGCGGCCATGACTGTTTTTACAGGGCACCAGACACACCATTGGTACCCCCGTGCTTGTGGTATGTGAGGAATATGGGAGCGACGCTCCACAATTTTAAGATGTGAAATGTTGGGCAAGGGGGTTACTACAAATCAAGTGTACTCTATGTTAGTGTCGTCTAGGGAAAGATAGTGATCGGGTGCTTACCCCGGGTACTTGAGGTACCGCGGGTCGTGGATGACACGGAAGTTCCCCGAATCTTGTGGGTAAAGTGTGCAACCTCTGCAGAGTGTAAAACTATTCGAATAGCCGTGTACACGGTCAAGGACAGTTGGGCGGTGCTGCTTAAACTATGTACAGAGTTTTACAAACCGCGCGTGTGTGTGTTGATGAAACTATTTGGGTTATGTTAGATGACTTGACACGATGATCAAGTTGGATTGGTCTCCAACTCTGCTTATGTTGATATCTGTAACTTGTTCGTATAGATATCCGTACTGTCATGATGCATACTTTACAGGTTGATAGATCAATTCATTGCACTCAAAACTAGCTTTCTGCAAACTACCTACTTAGTGCTATATCATTGCATTATTGTGCCTTGTTCCAATCATGGGTTGCTTGCGAGTACATTCAAAGTACTCATTGGCTTGCCACTGGTTATTTAATTGGCCAGGCATGGAAGAGCAGGAGTTCGAGGAAGAGTTCCTTGGTGACGAACGTGCGAACTAGGACGCTTTCACAGTAAGAATGCCCGTAGGGTTAAGGCAGATGGCATGGGTTCTACTTATCTACGAAGATTTCCGCTGCTTAAGTTCATTTGGTATTCTACCCTTGTGGCTTTATCTATGTAAGACTTGACCATAATGGTCATAATTTGTGTAAGACGGTATGTATTGATGTAAGACTCTTGTTATTTAGCTTATGTGTGTTCAGTGAGCATTGATCTCTGGGATCACTGTACACATGCATTTGGTGATCACGACTTATGAGTCGGGATCCCCACACTTTGACAGATGATCAGCTATGCTATTTTCCACATTGGGTACGTGCTCTATTTGCAATCCGTCAAAGTGCTCCTCCAATCTTCTCACTTCCTCAACATATGCCTCCATCAATGGGATTTGGTAATCCAGGTAGACTTCTCTCACCACAAGCTGTGAGTTTCCTCGAATGATCAGCTTCTTAATTCCCAATTCTGCGGCAATCCTGAGTCTGGTAAAGAGTCTTTCATACTCTGCTATATTGTTGGTGGCCTATTCCCAAGAAAATGCATCTGGACGACGTACTTCAAGTGCTCCCTGGAGGGGGCAACGAGAAGCACGCCAACCCCTGCACCTTGTAGGGAAAAGGCACCATCGAAATACATAATCCATTCTTGGGGTGCTTCCTTACCGGGGATGGCTGTTTCTGTCACTTCCTCGTTAGGGGTTGGCGTCCATTCTGCAATAAACTCTGTCAATGCCCTGGATTGTTGATGTGCTCTCAACCTTCAGGCAAAAACTGGATAACTCCAAAGCCCACTCCACTATTCTGCCGGTAGCCTTAGGGTTTCAGAGTATCCTTTGCAACGGGAAATGAGTGACAACCACGATCTCGTGAGCTTGGAAGTAGTGGCGCTGTTTCCTTGAGGCCATGATGAGACCAAAGATCAACTTTTGAACGCCAGAGTACCTCCATCTAGCCCCTTGTAGTAAGGAACTGACGAAGTACACCGGGTGCTGCACCACTTTCTTCCCTGCCGTGTCCTTGGGGCTGCTCTCGCTGCAGTGCTCATTTCTATCCTGATCCTTCTTTGGCTCTGCCGGTCCTTGCTCACTCTCTGCTTTGTCCACTTCCCGCTATGCCACCAAGGCTGCACTAACCACTTGGTTGGTTGCAGCCAGGTATAGGAGCAACGGCTCTTGTGGTTTGGGAGCAACCAATGTGAACACAGTGGACAAGTAGGTCTTCAACTCTTACAAAGCTGCCTCTGCTTCTGGGGTCCACTTCATGGGCCCTGGCTTCTTTAAGATTTTGAAGCACGACAGGGCGCGCTCGACAGACTTGGAAATGAATCTGCTTAGCGCGGCAACGCACCCTGTCAGACGCCTCACATCCTTGACTGTTCTTGGCGCTTGGACCTTCTCAATAGCTTTAATCTTGTCTGGGTTGGCTTCGATTCCCCGATGGGACACAAAGAACCCAAGAAGCTTGCCGGAGTGGACGCCAAACACACACTTCTCTGGGTTGAGCTTCAAGTTGATCTTGCACAGATTGGCAAATGTCTCCTCTAAATCCTGGATAAGTGTTGCTCTATCTTTGGTCTTTACCACAATGTCATCGATATAAGCTTCAACATTTTTGTGAATTGTGGCTCGAAACCAATCTGGACTGTCCTTGCAAAAGTAGACCCGACAATCTTTAATCCAAATGGCATGCAGATAAAATAGTACGTACCACATGGGGTGATGAACCATGTCTTCTCTTTGTCTTCTTTGGACATGAAGATTTGGTGATATCTAGAATATCCATCCAGAAAGGAAAGCAAATCACAGCCTAAAGTGGAATCCACAATCTGATCGATGCAAGGCAAGGGAAATGGGTCCTTCCAGCAAGCCTTGTTGAGATGTGTGAAGTCCGTGCAAAGCCTCCACTTCTCGTTAGCCTTCCGAACAACCACTGGATTCGCTAACCATGTTGGATGTAGCACTCCCCTGACCAGACCAACTGCTTCATGCTACTTGATCTCCTCTGTACTAAACTGCTGCCTCTCCAAGGCATACTTCCGGACTTTCTGCTTGACTGGTCAGGCATGTGGGCAGACAGCAAGGTGGTGCTCGATTACCTCCCTGGGAACACCAGGGATATCAGATGGTTGCCAAGCAAACACATCGATATTCGTCCCCAGGAAGGCAATGAGCGCGTTTTCCTATTTGTCATCAAGGGTTGCGCTGATGGTGAAAGTACCATCAATTCCAGCCAGCCCTGCCGGGACCTTCTTCACTTCGGGTGCAGTGACCTTGGATCATTTGCTGTTGGAACTCTCCGGCAAGTCATCAATGGGTGTAGCGTACTCCGAAGAGGTACGCTTTCCCAGATTCCTTGCCAGCGTCCTTGCTATCCTTCTTCTTTCCTCTATTTTCCTTGGCGGGAACTGCTGCTACCGCTGCCTCTGCCGCGACTACGTCCCGGTACAACTTGTCCACACAAATGATTGCGTCCTTCTCATCTGATGGGATAGAAATGACTCCTATCGGCCCAGGCATCTTCAAGGTGTTGTAGGCATAGTGGGATGCCGCCATGAATTTAGCCAGGGCTGGGCGTCCAAGGATCCCATTGTACGACAAAGGGAGGTCGACCACATCAAACACAATCTTCTCAATCCGATAGTTTAGATCTCCTCCAAACGCCATCGGCAGCGCGATCTTTCCCTTAGGATGACTCCTGCGGGGATTAAGTCCTTGAAATGTGCTGATGACCTTCAACTCTTCCTCCGCTATCTGAATTTTGCTGACGACTGGCGGGGAAATCAGATTCCACCCGGCCCCACTGTCCACCAACATTTTTGTGACCTTGACGTTGCAAATTGTTGGGGAGATCAACAATGGCAAACATCCTACCGCAGTGGTACGGTCAGGATGATCCTCTTTGTCAAAGATGATGGGCGTGCGTGACCACTTGAGTGGTTTCCAGGCCATTGGCGCTGGTTCCATGTCATTGACCTCATGTGCCCACCGTTTGAGTTGGCGGTGAGAGGTGTGCAGAGACGCACCCCCGTCAATGCATAGGGCGTCAGTGGCCTTCTGAAACTCCTGCTCACTGGTTTCCTCTTCATCCCCTCCATCACTCTCGTCATCACAGGCTTCCTTCCCTCGACCTCTGGTGGGTTTTCCTTGGTTCCGGAAGGGTTTGCTGGGGTGATTTGCTTCACCGCCTCGGCCCTTACGGCCAGCGACATTCTGGCACTTTTCCTTGTCACGCTTCTCATATTCTGCTCTCTACCTCTTAACGAGCTGCTCAACCTGATAACACTCTGGAAGGTCGTGGCCCTTAGTTTGATGAATCTTGGAGTACGGCGGATCACCTTTCCCGGCCTTCTCGGCAGTCGCGGCCTCTCGGCAGTAAGCGCACACAGCAGCTTCCTTGCCGGGGACTTCGACCTTAGCCTCGTTGCTGGTACTAGGTGTACCTGATCCTTCAATAGACATCATTGCTTTATCCTTGCGTTTCTTACTAAGCTTCTTGCTCTTCTTCTGACTGGTGGATTCATTATCATCCTCTGAATAACCGTTGGTGCAATCCTCCTCTCCGGGTAGCTTCCTTCCCTCCTCCATCCGAGCACACTTATCCACCAAGGTGTAAAGCTCCTTCACAGTCTTGGGCAGCCACACGTTCATCTTTGAATGGATCCGATGGTTGTGTACATTGGATTCGAAGGCAGCTATCACTGATGCTGGGTGGAGGATGTTCCTATGGACTTTGCTGAACCTCTGAAATACTTCCGAAGGGTCTCTCCTTTTTTCTGTTGGATAAGCTGTAAGTCGCTGGGCCGACCTTGCTCTTGATGGCCGCCGGTGAAGGCACCAATGAACTCATGGGACAGGTCAGCCCATGACGAAATGGAGTTCTCCGGCAGGTGCATTAGCCAAGACCTCACATTGGACTTGAGAGGCAAAGGGAAGTAGTTGGCAAACACCTTCTCGTCTCTTCCCCCGGCAACCTGAACAGCGATGGTGTAGATGTTCAGAAACTCTGCCGGGTTCAACCTCCCATCATACTTCTCGGGTATCTCTGGCTTGAACACGCGAACAGACGGCCAACGGACTTGCCGCAGCTCACGAGTAAAGGCAGGGCACCCAACATCGAAAGGTACTCACCAGCCGACACCGAGCGCAGGCTCGTCGAAGTCGGGGCCATCGCACACATTGATCCGGCGGTGGTTGTCGTGGCGTCGCTCAATGACGACGCGGGCGTCTCCCTTTCGCCTGTCCTTCGGGGCTCGCTGTCGGCCTGGCCATGCTCGAGGGTCAGAAGAGGCCATCGAGATGTCATCAGGTTATTGATTCTATTACGCTCGCACCGGCTGCCGTGGCGGGGATTGCACTGTGGGGTGGCCCCTTCTGTATGGCCAATAACACGAGCCGTCGTCGTCGCCTGGGGAGGCTATGGTGGGCCAGCTCGCTGCGAGTCCCCGGCCTCAGCGAAACCGACCACACTCTAGATGGTGGCACGCCATTCGTCCATCTGCTCGGCCGCTGGCGGAAACCTTAGCAGCAACTGAGCCCGCGCCATGGCCTCCGTAGCGGTACTCGCCATGGGTGATGACGATGTAGATCGCACTATTGCTTGGCTCCTAACGGTGCTAGCAATGATGGTACCACGTCCCCGCTGTTGCGGGGCGGCCACCTCGATGGCATGGTGGCGTGGCGAAGGTGCTTGAGGTCCAGCGGCTCCGTCGGGCGCAGCACCTTGGTCGACCCATCCCGGGGGAGGCGCATGCGCTACGGTCGCTCCCGTGGCGGGGGCAGCCGAAGGGCGGCGATTCGCTCCAGACCTAGTGCCATTGCTGCGGATGTGCCCGTCGGCGGGGGGAAGGGGTGTGGACGGAGTAACCCCTTCACCCGTACCTTGTGGAGCATGGCCGTTGGGGTGTTGTTGATGCCGCTCTCGTCTGGTGCCTCCTGCTCCTGCCTCTGCTGCGGGGGAAGTGGTGATGGTGCCGCCTGCTCCGACCACATCCCCAGCAGCGCCCACGTCCTCGTGTGCTTCCGCGTCCCCCGTAGCATTGGTGGCTGCGGGCGGCGGAGCCTTCGAGGTGGATGGGTAAGCCGAAGTACCAGATTTCTTCTTGGGCGCCATGGCCGATGGTGCTGTCGAAGACGAAGATGGCTATGAAGATGATGCAATTCACACTAATTCAGGTTCAAGCAAGTGATCCCCCTACCTGGCGCGTCAAATGTGTCGTGGGAAACCACGACCACCTATGGGACCAAGGGTCCCTTGCTGGTTCGGCAGGGGGGATGTCACATTGCACAAATAGCAGAAGAGCGCGGGGTAGCATGACAGAGATCACACATGCAATTTTTATCCAGGTTCGGGCTGTCGTGAGGCGTAAAACCCTACTCCTCCTTTGGTGGATTGATGGTGGGAGATTGGTGGTGGAGCATAGTAGACTTGCCCGGCAGGATCGCCTCAGGGCACTAGTGCCTACGCACATATGGGTGTGTGTGTATCCAACCTTCTAACCCTTTCTATGGTTGCCATGGGCCTCCTTTTATAGGTTAAGGGGTCACCACAATGGCAAAGTAGTCATTATGCACTGATAAGATAGCAAACAGTCCTATCATACCTAACCCTGCAGGCTCACACGGTTCATTAAATGCGCCGCTCAACGTCACATCATCGCTGGCCCAACATGCCTTCCGGGCTACTTTGCCAGCTCCACACCTGCTTGCTCGACATGTTGCAGGACGGGTGTCGTTCGTAGGCATCTCTTGTGGAAGGAGGCTGCCATGTGGTGAATGGCTGCCACTTAATCAGTCTGCGGCTTGGCACCGCACTGATTGATGACGTGGGTCGTGGCGGAGTGGTTGGGTGAGGTGGTTTTGCCTCCATGAGTCCCGGCAGGCACTGCCGGGACGTCTTGGATGTTTTCTTATGGGGGTGACTCCATCCTTGCCACGCTCGCCTGCCCGGCAAGGGATTCTTTTCTCCTGCTGGTATCTTGCTTCTCTAGCTTGATCTTGGTACCCTTGAGTTGCATGTTGGTTTTTCGAAGTTCTCGGATTTTAGTGCTCTGACTTGGGTTGGTGCCGTAATCTTGTTCCCGTGCCTGTGCACAGTCCGGGCAACAGACCCAGGGTTTGTTGCACCGACATTGAGTATGTGGAGCTCTTACTTAGACCCTGTTGAATAAGTTGACTTGCAATTGCTTGATGACTGAGAACATAGGTTGTTGAGTTTCAAGAGAATTCATTGTTTTAACCTTGACATGTGAATTGGTTGCTACTTTAACATGAGAAGTTTTATAAGAAAGAATTTCTATTATGATGCTAGGAAAAGTAATTGAAATTTTCATTGATCAAACTTGTGCACTTTGCTAGCATTCACACTTCATAAATTATTTCTTTTATCATTTACCTACTCAAGGACTAGAAAGAATTAAGCTTGGGGATGCTGGTACGTCTCCATGTCTCCGTTTGGGAGGCTGACAGTTACGAGCTCGAGGTGCTTCAATCGTGGTAGAATAAGAGCAGACACGTCATTAAGGAGGGGAATGGCAGTTCTTGAATATGGCAATGTGCAGCGTGGGCGCGAGGCAGAGTGCGGACGTTGGCAGCAAGCACATATGCCCATCATCAAAAGTGATCTCCTCGAGCTGATCTAGGGCGGGGGATCAGAACTAGTTGTCAGGCTTGGCTCGGTCCTTGCCGTTAGAATGGAACTTGCCCATGCTAAGGCCTCTGGTTGGGCTAGGGTGACTGCCGAGGATCTTGGAGAACGCATCCAAGCTTTTGCGATAGCCATGGCAGAGCTCGTGGGTGTCGAGGAGGTCGGGAGGGGTGGAGTTCCATAGGGGACGCCACTGTCGGGAAAGGACGGTTGTCCATGCGCCATATTTGATTGGGAGGAGGGAGATGATGACTATCAACATATCATTGGGGAGGACGCCAATGAAGTCTAGGCCTGCCATCTCCGTCCACCCTGGCATCCGTCTACAGCGAGTTTGAGCTCCCCCGGCGAACCTCGGTTCGCGCGCCGCGAAGATCCCTAGATCCATTTCAGAGGGGTATATTTTCTCCAAGTCCCTTTTTCTGTAACTTTGTATGCCCCTGTTTCTTGCATCATAAGTCCATGACCGTAGCTCCGTTTCATGCGCACGATATGTCAAAATGTTCATCGTGAGATTCTCTTCATTCTGTTCCATTGTGCAATGCTTTTTTGAGTTCATCTTGATGCCTAAATCATCGCTGCAGAAGTGCTATATGATGTTTACTTCTGTTACTTATCAGTTTATGATGTTTTGTCTTTTTTGTTGCATTTGACGTGTGCATCTTATGAGCATGAGCTCTATATGTGTTTTGATCTATGTCATGCCATCTTTACAGAGGTGCTTACCATTTATTTTTGTGATCTATGTGGTGACTAGCACAAGCATGTAAACTAGGCTTCGTGAAGTTGCTGTTTGCAGGGACTTAGGATGCCATGTATCCATGTTGCTACAGTGAGATCCATGACTATTTTGAGATACTTCAGTAAGGATGTTTTGAACATATGGTTATGCTCTATCCATACATACCACTGCTTGCAATTATGGAGTGCCCTAGCATGCCATTTGCTTGCTCTAGTTTTGCCATAAAATGTTCTTGGCAGAATGTTAATATGCTATTCAATTTTGCCATGGATGTTGCTAGTGATCCATACATGATATGAACTTGCTCTTCCCATGGTTAGCTTCATGAACATGTCTTCTCTCTGTTGGTATGCTTGTTTTTTCATTCAATGCTTTGTGATGAGTGAATCGACCTCTCAAAGATGCCTTCTTAATTCTGTTAATGCCATGCTCTATTTTCTGTTGAAGTCTGAATCTGGTAATAAAACTTGCTATGTTTATAGAGGTGCCATCATATATTCTGTGCCTTTTTGGCTCATGATCTGTAAGGGACTTTTGTTTTATGCATCTAGTAGATTCATGCCATGCCTTGATTTGCTATGATATGTTCTTGTAGCATGTTGTTTGCTTGCTCTAAACATGGCTTCGTGATGTTATTTCTGGCATGTTAGTATTTTCTTCAAGTCTGTGAAGCTGATATCTTTTGCACTTTTGCGATGCTTGTTTGATCCTGCTCTGGTGTGATTTATCCATAGCTCAGTGTTCATGTTTTGTCAAGCATCTTGAGTACATCACTGTCATATATTTTGTTGTTATGTTGGAGTGCAGTAGCTTAGCTTCTTGTTGCATACTATGTGGCATCGTGCTGTTAATCGTAGATTTGTGCCATCCTTGTTTTGCTTGTCATTTGCAAACCGTGCATCCGATTCCGGTGATCCTTATATCGATTTCAACCGAAATCATCTCATTTTTCCAGCGGCATACTTGGTTTGCCAGGTTGCTGCCTTGTTCATCTTTTCCCTTCCGGAGCACGCATATGCATTGCATATCACATCTCGCATATCATGCCATGTATTGCATTATGTTGCTTGTGCATTTCCCGTGATTGATTGTTGGTACTTTGCTTGTGTTCTTGCTTTGGGTAGAGCCGGGAGACGAGAACGCTTACGAGGAACCTGTTGAGAACGCTTACGAGGATCAAGCTTTCGACAACTCTGAGAACCATGCAGGCAAGATGACCATACCCTCGAAATCACTTCTATCTTTGTTTGCTAGTTGTTCGCTCTATTGCTATGCCACCCTACCTACCTCTTGCTATATCATGCCTCCCATATTTCCATGTCAAGCCTCCAACCCACCTTTCCTAGCAAACAGTTGTTTGGATAAGTTACCGCTTTTGCTCAACCCTTCTTATAGCATTGCTAGTTGCAGGTGAATTTGAAGTTGGTTCCATGTTGGAACATGGATTTTTTGGGATATCACAATATCTCGTACTTAATTAATGCATCTATATACTTGGTAAAGGGTGGAAGGCTCGGCCTTATGCCTGGTGTTTTGTTCCACTCTTGCCGCCCTAGTTTCCGTCATACCGGTGTTATATTCCTTGATTTTGCGTTCCTTACGCGGTTGGGTGATTTATGGGACCCCCTTGACAGTTGGCTTTGAATAAAACTCCTCCAGCAAGGCCCAACCTTGGTTTTACATTTGCCTACATAAGCCTTTTCCCTTGGGTTTTCGCGAGGCCGAGGGTCATCTTATTTTTACCCCCCAGGCCAGTGCTCCTCCGAGTGTTGGTCCAAACTAGAGCACCGTGCGGGGCCGTCCCTAGGCAACTTGGGTTATGTTGGTACCTGTACGCTTAGCTTATCCGGTGTGCCCTGAGAACGAGATATGTGCAGCTCCTATCGGGATTTGTCGGCACAGCGGGTGGTCTTGCTGGTCTTCTTTTACCATTGTCGAAATGTCTTGTTAACCGGGATTCCGAGATTGATCGGGTCTTCCCAGGAGAGGGAATATCCTTCGTTGACCGTGAGAGCTTATGATGGGCTAAGTTGGGACACCCCTGCAGGGTATTATCTTTCAAAAGCCGTGCCTGCGGTTATGTGGCAGATGGGAATTTGCTAATGTCCGGTTGTAGAGAACTTGACACTTGACTTTATTAAAATACATCAACCGCGTGTGTAGCCGTGATGGTCTCTTTTCAGCGGAGCCCGGGAAGTGAACACGGTTTGGGTAATGCATGAACGTAAGCAGTTTCAGGATCACTGCTTGATCACTTCTAGCTTCGCGACCATTGCGTTGCTCCTCTTCTCGCTCTTATTTGCGTATGTTAGCCACCATATATGCTTAGTGCTTGCTGCAGCTCCACCTCATTACCTCATCCTTCCTATAAGCTTAAATAGTCTTGATCTCGCGGGTGTGAGATTGCGGAGTCCTCGTGACTCACAGATTCTACCAAAACAGTTGCAGGTGCCGACGATACCAGTGCAGGTGACGCAACCGAGCTCAAGTGGGAGTTCGACGAGGAACTTGGTCGTTACTATGTTTCGTTTCCTGATGATCAGTAGTGGAGCCCAGTTGGGACGATTGGGGATCTAGCATTTGGGGTTGTCTTCTTTTATTTCGGTTCCGTACTTGGACTTTGATTGTACTCTGAATGATGTATGATTAATTTATGTATTGTGTGAAGTGGCGATTGTAAGCCAACTCTTTATCCCATTCTTGTTCATTACATGGGATTGTGTGAAGATGACCCTTCTTGCGACAAAACCACCATGCGGTTATGCCTCCAAGTCGTGCCTCGACACGTGGGAGATATAGCCGCATCGTGGGCGTTACAGGTTGGTAATCAGAGCCATCCCCGACTTAGGAGCCCCCTGCTTGATCGAATCGCTGGCGTTGTTGAGTCTAGAAAAAAAATGTTTTGAGTCTTAGGATTATATATATCGGAGAGTAGGATTCTTTTTACTCCTCAGTCCCTTCGTCGCTCTGGTGAGGCCCCCTGACGTAGAAGTTTTGACTCTCCTCTCCTCAAATTTCACTAATTTTTTTAGGATCACGCGGGTGTCTTGGAATCGTTCCGATGGTTTTGTGACGAGAACATTGTTCTTGGTGCCTCCTGACATTTAGGGGTTGTGGCAGTGTCCCGGGGAGTTGAGCTCCGAGGTGTTGTCGTCACAATTTTATCGTTGCAGTTCTGGAATACCTGAGTTTCGCCGACATCGAAAATCTCTTTTATGCAGTTGTTGGTGAGATCACCTCGACGCCACCCAGTACTAGGGCGGGAGTTCGGGAGTATTTCCATAACTCGTATAACGGATGCTTTTCGAAGGTTGAGGTAAATGATTTCCGAAGGTTTCTTGGTTATGTGTTGAAGGATGGATACAGCTGAATCTAGGTATTGTTAGTTTGGGTGAGATATATTGCGTCCCCTATATCCCCAACACCTGATTGCATAACCAGAATTTGGGAGTTTATAAGTGGGAATTCAAGTAGCTCATAGGATATCTTTCCGACAGATGCATGATATGAGATTGGGGTTCGACGTCTAGTGGTCCGCCTATCCACGGTCGGTTTTACAGTGGTCTCATAGTGTCTTAAAGAGTCCTTGGCTATGCCGACTCGGGGACGCTTCGTATGTCATGTGCACTGCCTTGTACATGATGGTGTTGTACGATCGATCCCGTGTGGGCCCCACCACGAAAACTTCGGACGAAATCTCTATCATATGTTTGTTCCGGCTTATTCTGCAAGCCAATCCTTTGTTTTGTTTTGAGTTGTGGTATTCAAGTTGCTTCGAAGTCAAATGTTGATTCCATACTTTTTTTTTCTAAGTGGCTTCTCAACTTATGGAAGTGTGACGATTTACTATGGAATTCATTCGTTCATCCTCGTTCGAATGTTTATTGTGAAGACTATATGTTGCAATTTCTATCCGTTGATTCAACTTGTCTATCTGTCTATCAAGATGCTAACGGATGTCACCCTCTTCAGGATGGCTCCGCCAACGCGTCAGAATTCGGAACGCAATGATGGGAGTCAGGCGAACCCTCCGCCACCACCTCCGCCTCCGGAGGCATGGCAAGCTATCATGGCAGCCACCAACGCCAATGCCCAGATGATTTTGCAACTCTTGCAAGAGCGCACCCAAGGGCAAGGCAACCAAGGAAATCAAGGCCAAGGCAACAACCAGCCTCACTTCCCTACCCTCAACCAGTTCCTTGCAAATCAGCCGAAGTCTTTCAGCTACTGTGCCGAGGCCACAGACGCCGATGATTGGCTCGTGGACATCAACAAGCATTTTGAATGTAGCAATGTTAGGCCTGAGGACTTTGTCAAGTTTGCTTCTTTTCAACTCAAGGATCAAGCTGCTGAGTGGTATCAACAATACAAAGATTCCAGAGGAGGTCGTGTGATTACCTGGGATGATTTCCGCCGAGACTTCAAAGCTCACCACATTCCTCAAAGTGTTGTTGAGAGCAAGCGTGAGGAGTTCCGCAATCTCAAGCAAGGCAGCATGTCCGTGTATCAATACAATACCCAGTTTCAGAAACTCGCTCGCTTCACTAAGCAAGACGTTCCTGATGAAAAGAGTATGATCTATCAATCAGAGGTGGCCTCAGAGAAGATCTGCAATTAGCTCTCGTGCTTTTTGAGCCGACCAAGTATGATGAATTCTACAACATGGCACTGAAGCAAGAAGCTGCTTAGCTTAAGTGTGAGGCTTCTAAGAAGAGAGTCAGGGATGCAGTTCAGTCTTCTTCTTCCTCACTAGTGGCTGCTAAGCAACAGAAGTTCTGGTTGCCTCCTCCTCCTCCGTTTCGTCAGCCTTTCCAGCAGAAGAACAAAGGTGGCCATGGATCTTCCCACCCACCCAACCCCGGCTATCAGAACAAGTCTCAAAATCAAGCTCCAAGGTCAAATGCTCCTTATCATCGTCCGCTCTCAGAGGTGACTTGCAACAAGTGTCAGCAGAAAGGTCACTATGCGAACAAGTGCTTCAACCAAAGGCGCCTTCCGCCTCCTCCTCCTGTTCGTTCAGCAAGCAATGCAGTGGTCAAGCATAATCCCAAGTCTGCAAAGGTGAACATGATGAATGCAGCTCAAGCGGAGGAATCTACTGATGTGATAATGGGTAATCTTCCTGTTAACGACTTTCCTGCAAAAGTTCTTTTTGACACTGGTGCATCGCATTGTTTCATGTCAAGATCATTTGTTGCAAAGCATGATTTCACTTCAGAAATGTTGGAAAAACCCATGGGAGTTGTTTCTCCGGGCTCTTCTATGAGGGCTACCACAATGATTCCGGATGTTTCTATCAAGATGGGCAACTATATATTTCTATCTAAACCTTTTGTTCTTGGCGACTCTGATATCGATCTAATTCTTGGGATGGACTGGCTTTCTAAGCACAAGGCTCGACTTGATTGTGCTGCCAGGGAAATTCAATTGACACACTCTTCTGAGGATGTGATCATCTATGCCGCTCGTGATGAGACCATTCGGTTATTCTCTCTCAATGAGAAGGGCGAGCTAGAGGCAATCTCTCAGATTCTAGTCGTTTGTGAGTACCAAGATGTCTTTCTAGAAGAGCTTCCGGGTATGCCTCCTCACCGGTCAATCGAGTTCGTTATCGATCTTGAGCCTGGCACGGAACCCGTTTGCAAGCGTCCATACAAGCTTGGACCAAAGGAGCTGAAGGAGTTGAAGAAACAGCTCGATGAACAAGAGTGTCTGGGTCTGATCAGACCGAGTTCATCTCCATGGGGTTGTGGTGTTCTTCTTGTCCAGAAGAAGGATGGCACGGACCGACTTTGTGTCGACTACCGTCCATTGAACAAGAAGACAATCAAGAACAAGTATCCACTTCCCAACATCAATGAGCTATTCGAGCAACTTAAAGGTGCAAAAGTATTCTCCAAGCTTGACCTTCGTATGGGTTATCATTAGATTCGCATTCGCGAACAAGATATTCCCAAGACAGCATTCAGAACAAGCTTTGGTTCTTATGAATATACTGTCATGTCTTTTGGCCTTGTCAATGCTCCTCCAACGTTCTCTCAAATGATGAAATTTATCTTCAACCCCTACACCAATGAATTCGTGCTGGTGTATCTCGATGATATCTTGGTCTTCTCCAAGAATAAGGACCATGCCAAACATTTGCGATTGGTGCTCGACAAGCTCAGAGAGTATCAATTCTATGCGAAGTTTTCCAAATGTGAGTTTTGGCTTGATGAAGTTCTTTACCTTGGTCATATCATCTCTGCCAAGGGCATCGCTGTTAATCCCGAGAAGGTGTCTGCAGTTGTGAATTGGGAACCTCCTCAGAATGTCAAGCAGCTTCGCAATTTTCTTGTGCTTGCAAGCTATTGCCGAAGATTCGTTGAGAATTTCTCTAAGATTGCAAAGCCTCTTTCCAACCTCCTCCAGAAGCATGTGAAGTATGTCTGGACTCCTGAGTGTGACGTGGCTTTCAACACTCTCAAAGAGAAACTTGTCACAGCTCCTGTCTTAACTCCTCCTGACGAATCCAAGCCATTCGAAGTTTTCTGTGATGCTTCTCTTCAAGGTCTCGGTGCTGTGTTAATGCAAGAGAAGAAAGTTGTGGCCTATACCTCTCGTCAGTTGAAGCCCAACGAAAAGAACTACCCAATCACGATCTTGAGTTGGCGGCAGTTGTCCATGCATTAATAACATGGAGACATCTCTTGTTGGGAAGGAAAGTGGACATATTCACCGATCACAAGAGTCTCAAGTACATCTTCACTGAGCCCAATCTCAACCACAGGCAAACTCGATGGGTCGAAATGATTCAAGAGTACAATCCGAGTATTGAATATACTCCACGCAAGGCAAATGTCATTGCAGATGCTTTGAGCGGGAAGGCTTATTGCAGCAGCTTAATCCTCAAGCCCTTCCAACCGAACCTTTGTGAAGCTTTCCGCAAACTGAACCTCCAAGTTGTTTCTCAAGGCTTTCTTTCCAACCTCCTAGTCTCTCCTACTTTGGAAGATCAAATTCGTGAGGCACAACTTCTTGAGGCCATGGTGAAGAAGGTGAAACATGGGATTGCCAAGGGTCTTTCCAAATACAAGTGCTATCACATTGATGACAAAGACACTTTATTCTTCGAGGACCGGATTGTGGTTTCTAAAGGTGATCTAAGAAAGGTCATAATGAACGAAGCGCACAATTCTCTTCTTTCCATTCATCTTGGAAGTACGAAGATGTACCATGACCTCAAGGAGTCGTATTGGTGGACTCGAATGAAGCGAGAAATCGCTCAATTCGTGAACGAATGTGATGTCTGTCGAAGGGTGAAAGCAGAACACCAACGACCAGCTGGTCTCCTCCAACCTCTTGCTATTCCAGAATGGAAGTTTGATCATATCGAAATGGACTTCGTGACTGGATTTCCCAAGTCCAAGCGCGGAAATGATGCTATCTTCGTTGTGATCGACAAGCTTACAAAAGTTGCTCATTTTCTTCCTATCAAATAATCTATCACAGCAGCTCAGCTCGCAGAGTTATACACCTCCAGGATTGTCTCCTTGCACGGCATTCCACAATTGATTTCTTCAGATCGTGGAAGCATCTTCACTTCTAAGTTCTGGGACTCCTTCCAGAAGTCCATGGGCACCAACATTCGCTTCAGCACAGATTTCCATCCTCAAACTAGTGGCCAAGTCAAGCGAGTCAATCAAATACTTGAAGATATGCCAGGGCTTGTATCATCTCTTTCGGTATGAAGTGGGAAGATTGCCTCCCATATGCCGAGTTCTCCTACAACAACAGCTTCCAAGCAAGTTCGAGCAAGGCCCCATTCGAGATTCTATATGGCAGAAAGTGCCGTACTCCTCTCAATTGGTCAGAGATTGGTGAACGCCAACTTCTTGGCAATAACTTAATCACAGAGGCTGAAGAAATGTGTAAAGTCATCCGTGAAAATCTCAAAGCCGCGCAATCGTGCCAGAAGAGTTACTACGATAGCAAACACCGTGATTTGGCTTTCGAGATCGGAGACCATGTCTACCTCCGCGTCTCTCCAATGAAAGGCACTCATCACTTTGGTATCAAAGGGAAGCTTCCCCTAGATACGGGGGTCCCTTCAAGATCATTGGCCAAAGAGGCGACCTCGCCTATCAACTTGAGCTTCCCTCCAACTTCGCGAATGTGCATGATGTGTTTCACGTGTCACAGCTTCGCAAGTTCTTCAAGACTCGTGAGCGCACCATCAACTTCGAAGAGATTGATTTCCAAGAAGATCTGTCTTATCATGAGCATCCCGTTGCTATTCTCGAGGAAACCGAGCGCAAGACTCGCAACAAGTCTATCAAATTCCTGAAAGTGAAGTGGTCACACCATTCCGACCGAGAAGCCACCTGGGAGCGCGAGGACCACCTCCGTTCCGAATATCCGGAGCTCTTTTAGTCCTAGATCTCGAGACGAGATCCTCTCGTAGTGGTGGAGTGTTGTAACACCACGGATGTGACTTTCCATTTTTGTAATTCCAACTCTTGCCATTTTCGGCTTTAAGTTATGACATTCCCTTCGTGGTTGGGTTTTGTCTTCATTTTGCATTTTGTTCTTGTCATGCATTTCATATCATGTCATCATGTGCATCGCATTTGCATACGTGTTCTTCTCATGGATCCGAGCATTTTCCCCGTTGTCCGTTTTGCAATCCGACACTCCCACATGCACCGGCGCACCCCTCTTGTCTTTTTTGTGAGCGGGTGTTAAACGTTATCGGAATGGACCGAGGTTTGCCAAGTGGCCTTGGTACACCACCGGTAGACCACCTGTCAAGTTTCGTTCCATTTGGAGGCCGTTTGATGCTCCAACGGTTAACCGGGTAACCGCAAAGGCCTCTTGTGTGTTGCAGCCCAACACCCCTCCAAACCAGCCCAATAACCCACCTAAACACCCTCCATGCTCTTCGTCGTCGAATCACGATCGCGTGGTCGAAAACTACACTCCTTTTGGACACTCCTACCTCCTCCTAGCTATAAATATGTGCTCCCCCCCCGGATTTTCGCGCAGTCCAAACCCTAGCCTAGTCCCTCTCCACCGCCGGACACGTCCGGTCGGACCGGATGCATCCGCCACCGCACCCGAGCCAACGGGAAGCCGCCACATGGCGCTCCCCGCCGCCAGCCACCGCTGGCCCGCCCGAGCCCGCGGGAGGGCCTCCCGGCCCGGATTGGCGCCGCCGCACGCGCCTCCACGCGCCCCGCCGCCGACCACCCGCGCCTCCACGCCGGCCGCCCGCCGGCGCCGCTGGAGCTCCCCGCCACTCGCGCGCGCCTCCTCCCTCCTCCAGATTCGATGAGCCCCGCCTGTTCCGGCCATCTCCATCCACCCCGGCGTCCGTCTCCGGCGAGTTCGAGCTCCCCCGGCGAACCTCGTTTCGCGCGCCGCGAAGAACCATAGATCCATTTCGGAGGGGTATATTTTCTCCAAGTCCCTTTTTCTGCAACTTTGCATACCCCTGTTTATCGCATCATAACTCTATGACCGTAGCTCCGTTTCATCCGCACAATATGTCAAAATGTTCATCAGGAGATGCTCCTTACTTTGTTCCATTGTGCCATGCTTGTTTGTGTTCATCTTGATGCCTAAATAAAGCTGCAAGAGTGCTATATGATGTTTACTGCTGTTACTTATCAGATTATGATGTTTTATCTTTTTTGTTGCATTTGATGTGTGCATCTTATGAGCATAAGCTCTACATGTGTTTTGATCTATGTCATGCCATATTTACAGAGGTGCTTGCCATCTTTACAGAGGTGATCCATGTGGTGACTAGCACAAGCATGTAAACTAGGCTTCGTGATGTTGCTGTTTGCAGGGATTTAGGATTTTGCCTAGTCCTTTTTCCTGCTGTTATTTTGATGCCATGTATCCATGTTGCTACAGTGAGATCCATGATTATTTTGAGATACTTCAGTAAGGATATTTTGAACATATGGTTATGCTCTATCCATCCATAACACTGCTTGCAGTTATGGAGTCCCCTAGCATGCCATTTTCTTGCTCTATGTTTGCTATAAAATGTTCCTGACAGAATGTTAACATGCTATTCAAATTTGCCATGGCCGTTGCTAGTGATCCATACATGCTATGAACTTGCTATTGCCATGGTTAGCTTCATGAACATGTCTTCTTTCTGTTGGTATGCTTTTTTTTGTCATGAAATGCTTTGTTATGAGTGAATCTAGCTCGCAAAGATGCCTTCATAATTCTGTTAATGGCATGCTATGTTTATAGAGGTGCCATCATATATTCTGTGCCTTTTTGGCTCATGATCTGTAAGGGACTTTTGTTTTATGCATCTAGTAGATTCATGCCATGCCTTGATTTGCTATGATATGTTCTTGTAGCATGTTGTTTGCTTGCTCTAAACATGGCTTCGTGATGTTATTTCTGGCATGTTAGTATTTTCTTCAAGTCTGTGAAGCTGATATCTTTTGCACTTTTGCGATGCTTGTTTGATCCTGCTCTGGTGTGATTTATCCATAGCTCAGTGTTCATGTTTTGTCAAGCATCTTGAGTACATCACTGGCATATGTTTTGTTGTTATGTTGTGGTGAAGTAGCTTAGCTTCTTTTTGCATACTAAGTGGCATCGTGCTGTTAATCGCAGATTTGTGCCATCCTTGTTTTGCTTGTCATTTGCAAACCGTGCATCCGATTCCGGTGATCCTTATATCGATTTCAACCAAAATCATCTCATCTTTCCAGTGGCATACTTGGCTTGCCAAGTTGATGCCTTGTTCATCTTTTCCCTTCCGGAGCACGCATATGCATTGCATATCACATCTCGCATATCATGCCATGTATTGCATCGTGTTGCTTGTGCATTTCCCGTGATTGATTATTGGTCCTTTGCTTGTGTTCTTGCTTTGGGTAGAGCCGGGAGACGAGAACGCTTACGAGGAACCTGTTGAGAACGCTTACGAGGATCAAGCTTTCGACAACTCTGAGAACCTTGCAGGCAAGATGACCATACCCTCGAAATCACTTCTATCTTTGCTTGCTAGTTGTTCGCTCTATTGCTATGCCGCGCTACATACCACTTGCTATATTATGCCTCCCATATTGCCATGTCAATCCTCTAACCCACCTTTCCTAGCAAACTGTTGTTTGGCTAAGTTACCGCTTTTGCTCAGCCCTTCTTATAGCGTTGCTAGTTGCAGGTGAAGTTGAAGTTGGTTCCATGTTGGAACATGGATTTTTTGGCATATCATAATATCTCTTACTTAATTAATGCATCTATATACTTGGTAAAGGGTGGAAGGCTCGGCCTTATGCCTGGTGTTTTGTTCCACTCTTGTCGCCCTAGTTTCCGTCATACCGGTGTTATATAACTTGATTTTGCGTTCCTTACGCGGTTGGGTGATTTATGGGACCCCTTGACAGTTCGCTTTGAATAAAACTCCTCCAGCAAGGCCCAACCTTGGTTTTACATTTGCCTACCTAAGCCTTTTCCCTTGGGTTTTCGTGAGCCCGAGGGTCATCTTATTTTTACCCCCCCGGGCCGGTGCTCCTCCGAGTGTTGGTCCAAACTAGAGCACCGTGCGGGACCGTCCCTTAGCAACTTGTGTTATGTTGGTACCTGTACGCTTAGCTTATCCGGTGTGCCCTGAGAACGAGATATGTGCAGCTCCTATCGGCATTTGTCGGCACAGCGGGTTGTCTTGCTGGTCTTGTTTTACCATTGTCGAAATATCTTGTTAACCGGGATTCCGAGACTGATTGGGTCTTCCCGGGAGAAGGAATATGCTTCGTTGACCGTGAGAGCTTATGATGGGCTAAGTTGGGACACCCCTGCAGGGTATTATCTTTCGAAAGCTGTGCCCGCGGTTATGTGGCAGATGGGAATTTGTTAATGTCCGGTTGTAGAGAACTTGACACTTGACTTAATTAAAATACATCAACCGCGTGTGTAGCCGTGATGGTCTCTTTTCGGCGGAGCCCGGGAAGTGAACACGGTTTGGGTTATGCATGAACATAAGTAGTTTCAGGATCACTTCTTGATCACTTCAAGCTTCGCGACCGTTGCGTTGTTCCTCTTCTCGCTCTTATTTGCGTATGTTAGCCACCATATATGCTTAGTGCTTGCTGCAGCTCCACCTCATTACCTCATCCTTCCTATAAGCTTAAATAGTCTTGATCTCGCGGGTGTGAGATTGCGGAGTCCTCGTGACTCACAGATTCTACCAAAACAGTTGCAGGTGCCGACGATACCAGTGCAGGTGACGCAACTGAGCTCAAGTGGGAGTTCGACGAGGAACTTGGTCGTTACTATGTTTCATTTCCTGATGATCAGTAGGGGAGCCCAGTTGGGACGATTGGGGATCTAGCATTTGGGGTTGTCTTCTTTTATTTCGGTTCCGTACTCGGTCTTTGATTGTACTCTGAATGATGTATGATTAATTTATGTATTGTGTGAACTGGCGATTGTAAGCCAACTCTTTATCCCATTCTTGTTCATTACATGGGATTGTGTGAAGATGACCCTTCTTGCGACAAAACCACCATGCGGTTATGCCTCCAAGTCGTGCCTCGACACGTGGGAGATATAGCCGCATCGTGGGCGTTACAAGAAGCCCCAGCGTAGCCAGTCCCTCCAATGGGGCGCTTCATCGGTATCCTCATACATTGACGGCTTTGAGGACTGAGAGCGACGTCAAGGATGCAAGCGGAGAGAGAGGATTGTGTGTGTGGTGAGGATGGGGGGTGCGACCGCTCGGGCGTGCCATTGATATGGAGTAGTAGGTGATAGGCGGGTGGTGGTTAAACCGCTAGCTCGCATCCCGGTGAGCCTATGCACCGGACTGCTGGCATGCCTACCGTCATTTCACACAGCTACTCGAACGCCTCTCGATGACACTGCGCAGTGAGCACGCCTCCTGTCAATTCACACACCTGCACGCACGCCTCCTAGTCTGCCTGCGCGGCGGACTGCTCGCATGCGTCCTGTCAACTCACGCTTGCTCGCATGGCACACGGATCGCGTGGCGGCACATATATTGTTTTTCTATTTTTATGATTAATGTTGCCGCTTTTCACACGTATCCATTGTTGGTCTAACGCCTACGGTTCGAATAAATAATCCGTTTGCGATATTGGTTCCCAATTATTAATAATCTCCCGTTTGTAAGAAGATAAAGATTAAATCAAAACAAGTCTCAAATTTGACAAAAAAGTACAATGCCACTTTGGATTGGTGTCCATATGACAACACGATAAGTTTCAAGAATTTCTAATAAGTTTTGCATGTACTAGAATTTAAAAATCAACATTCTCAATGTTTGAATTTTCTTGCACGGGGAGTAAACATGAACCCAGTGAAACACACGTGTTTTTCCAATCCATTTAGGTGCACTGTCATGTGTGCGTGTAGCTCAAATTTGATTTTTGCACATTATACCCCTAGAAAATCAATCAACATGCTAAAACGTCTTAATGATCTCTGTTTTTTTCAAAATTAAAACGTCTCTCCTTTGGTAACATATGTTCACCACGGGAAAATTTAACATGCATCGTAGTTGCGGTGGATGCGCGGTGTGTGTGTGTGGGGGGGTGGCTGGCAGTACACTACGAGTGGCGAGCCACCGTGTGGGTTGGCCATTTTATGAGGCAGGTGTGGTACCGGCGCACCACGCAGTCGCGGCCCTGCTGGGCGGCTCTCAAGCACGGCCTTCAGATCGCCACGTCAAGCCGTTCCTCCGCCAGATTGGTGCCGCTTCCAAGCGCCCGGGGGCTCCACCGGGTTGGGCTGTGCCAGAGGCCGACCTCACCTTCGGCTCAGAAGACCACCCCGACTCCACCGCCGGCTCGGGCATGCTCCCAATGCTCTGCACGCCCACCATCTGCAACGTGGTTGTTACCAAGACCCTCTTCGATGATGGTGCCGGCCTCAACTTGCTCTCCGTGGAGGCCTTCAGCCTTCTTCACGTGCCACTCAAGCGGCTCAGCCTCAGCAAGTATTTCTCAGGAGTTGGTGGCGGCACTGCCCGCTCTCTGGGACACATCCGCCTCCCCGTCACCTTCAGCACACGCGACAACTACCGCACCGAGCTGGTTGACTTTGATATCGCCCGCATCGGCCTCCCGTACAACGCCATCCTCGGGTACCCAGCTCTGGCCCAGTTCATTGCGGCGACTCATCTGACCTATAACCTCATGAAGATGCCTGGGAGCAAAGGCGTCCTCACCATCAAGGAGACAGCAAGGAGGCCATGACGACACTCAAGCTCGCCCTCAAAACCGTTGTGGCGGCACAGCCTGCCGACGCGGGCACCTCCGAGCCCAAGGGAGCTGTACCGACCAAGAAGAAGCAGTTGTTCACACAAGACAAGGCGGAAACCAAGTAGGTGCCAGTCAACGAGGACGGGCCCTCAGGAGCTACCATTACCATAGGTGCCAGCCTCGACCCAGGTCAAGATGAAGCATTGGTGAAGTTCTTGCGTGCAAACAAGGATATATTCACGTGGGAGCCCTATCAGCTGGTAGGAGTCCCGAGAGAGGTGATTCGGCATCATTTAAGGGTATCCCCCAATGTACGCCCCGTGAAGCAGCGGGCGAGACGGCGGTCCACTGAGAAGAAGGCCTTCATTGTCCACGAGACCCGCAAGCTGGAGGCGGCGGGTGCCATTCGCGAGGTTCGGTATCCCAAATGGCTGGCGAACCCCGATGTAGTGCCGAAGAAAGGCGGGAAGGAACGGATGTGTGTCGACTTCACCAACCTTAACAAAGACTGCCCTCAAGATCTGTTCCCGCTCCCACGCATCGATCAGATCGTCGACTCCACCGTCGAGTGCGACCTGCTGTGCTTCCTGGATGCGTTCTCATGGTATCACCAGATCAAGATGGCGGTAGAAGATGTGGAGAAGACAACCTTCCTGACCCCGTGTGGGGTGTACTGCTACACCTGCATGGCCTTTGGACTGCGCAACGCGAGCGCAACCTTTCAGCGACAGATGCACATCGCCTTGGGGCGGCAGCTCGGGAGAAACACAGAGGCCTACGTCGACAACATTGTGGTGAAGTCTCGGGAGGCGAGGACCCTGATTCAAGACCTAGAGGAGACCTTCGCGAGCCTACGCCAAGTGAACTTGCGGCTTAACCCGGAGAAGTGCGTGTTCGGCGTCCCTTCCGGCAACCTGTTGGGCTTTGTCATTCCCCACAGAGGGATTGAGGCGAATCCAGAGAAGATCAAGGCCATCGAGGACATGAGCCCGCCGCAGACCCTTAAGGAGATGCAGAAGCTGGCTGGTTGGGTAACTGCGTTGGGACACTTCATCTCCAAGCTAGGGGAACGCGCCCTCCCCTTCTTCAAGCTGATGACGAAGAAGGGCCCATTCGAGTGGACCTAGGAGGCCGACCGAGCTTTTCAAGACCTCAAGAGATACCTGACCAGCCCTCCGGTGATGGTGGCGCCACGACCCCTCGAGCCCCTAGTACTCTACCTCGCGGCTACCACGTACTCCACCAGCGCAGCACTGGTGGCGGTTCGGGAGGAGCAACAAGCCAAGGGCGCGCTGCGCCGGGCTACAGCTGAAGCAATGCAAGATCAGGAAGGCGCCGCAAGAGCCGTGGCAGCGCCGACAGAAGACCAAGCTCAGCAGGACGCCGCCGCCAAAATTCCCGCAAACCATCAGGCGTCAGGAGTCCCGTCACCTCAGGAGACGTCCCAACTGCCGCAAGGCGCGAGCCCAGACAGCGTGCTAGCCCTTGTTGAACACCTGGTGTATTTGGTCAGCACCGTGTTGCGAGATGCGAAGGCGCGATATCCCATGCCTCAGAAGCTCCTGCTTGCACTCTTGGTGGCCTCGCGCAAGCTGCGGCACTACTTCCAGGGGCACCCCATCAAGGTTGTCTCAGCCTACCCGTTGGAGAGGGTGCTCAGGAGCACCCCATCAAGCTGTGGCACTACTTCCAGGGGCACCCCATCAAGGTTGTCTCAGCCTACCTGCTGGAAGGGTCGCTGAGTGGAACATCGAGCTGCAAGCATTCCAGTTAGAGTTCAGCACTACCAGGGTCATCAAGGGAGCCGCGGTCGTTGATTTTGTGGCGGAATGGACGTACGTCCCGACATTTGAAGTAGGCGAAGACCGGTCCACCTCGCCAGGAAGTGAGGCACCAGACGGTTGGGTCATGTACTTCGATGGCGCCTTCGCGCACCAAGGCGCATGGGCTGGAGTAGTACTCATCTCGCCCACCCAGGATAAGCTCTACTACGCCGTGCAGCTCTGCTTTCAGCATGGCGAGAAGGTCTCCAACATAATCGCGGAATACGAAGGCCTCATAGCTGGCCTAAAGGCCACGGCAGCTCTGGGGGTGAAGCACCTTACCATTAAAGGCGACTCACAGCTCATCGTCAACTTCTCCACAAGGTATACGAGCCGCAGGACGAGCATGTGGAGGCGTACCTCCCGGAGGTGCCCAAGATGGAGAAGCAGTTCTGGGCCTGGAGCTGCAGCACGTGCCCTGGGGCACCAACAAGGAGGCCGACGACATCGCCAAGAGAGCATCCAAGCAGTAGCCGCAAGAGCCCGGCGTCTTTGAGGAACGGCTCTTCAAGCCATCGGCGACACCACCACTTTCAAGCACATCTCAGCCTCGGGTGGAGCTCCCACAGCCTCCTGCCACAGGAGCCCCGGCCTGTGGCCCGACCTCAGGAGCTCGCTTGATCTTGGCACTCGAGCCTCAGGAGGGATGTTGGACCAAGGAATTCAGGGAATATCTTATGCAAGGGGCGCTGCCGGAGAAGGAGGAGGATGAAGAGCGTGTAGTTCGGCAAGCCATGGCGTACTGCATCCAGGACGGTGAGTTGTACAGGAAGCGGCCAAACGACGTTTCTCTGCCCTGCATTTCCAGTGACCAGGGGAAGGAGCTGCTAACTGACATACATGGTGGGGACTGCGGGCACCACTCGTCATCATGGACCCTCGTCGGCAAAGTATTCCGTAGTGGGTTCTACTGGCCCACTGCGCTCAATGACGCAGCTGAGCTGGTGAAGTCTTGTGAAGCCTGCCAGTTCCATGCCAAGCAGATCCATCAGCCGGCTCAGGGCCTCCAGACCATTCCGCTCACGTGGTCGTTCGCGGTTTAGGGGCTGGACATCTTGGGCCCATTCCCTCGAGCGCCTGGGGGCTACCGCTACCTCTACGTCGCCATCGACAAGTTCACCAAGTGGGCGGAAGTGAAAGCTGTCCGTACCATCCCAGCCGACTCTGTTGTCAAGTTAATCAAGAGCCTCGTGAGCCGCTTCGGGGTCCCCAACCGTATCATCACAGATGAGGGCTCGCAGTTCACTAGTAACCTCTTCAAAACCTACTGTGCTAACCTTGGAATGCAGATTTGCTACGCTTCAGTGGCGCACCCCAGGAGCAATGGTCAGGCCGAACGCGCCAACGCGGAGGTCCTGAGGGGCCTCAAGACTAGGACCTTCAAGAAGAAGCTCGAGGACTGTGGCAGGGGCTGGCACGACGAGCTCCAGTCCGTGCTGTGGTCCACCCGCACCACCGCCACCAAGCCAACGGGAGAGACCCCATTCTTCTTTGTCTACGGAGCTGAAGCGGTCCTTCCTCACAAGGTCAAGCATCGCTCCGCACGGGTCCTGGCGTTTGATGAAACGCAGCAAGAAGCCACACGGGGGATGGACCTCGTGCTGGGGGAGGAACGTCGTCACGAAGCTGCACTGAGGGCGGCAAGGTACCAGCAAGCGCTGCGGCGATACCACTGCCGCAACATCCGCTCAAGGACGGTCGAGACGGGCGACCTCGTCCTGAGGCGGGTCCTCTCCAGGGAAGGGCTGCACAAGCTTTCACCCATGTGGGAGGGCCCGTTCAAGGTCGTCCATGTCTCCAGGCCTGGCGCCGCGTGCCTGGAGACGCAGGACGGGATACCCATCCAGAACGCCTGGAACATCCAGCACCTCCAGAAGTTCAACCCATGAAGCAAGGCCCAGAGCCTGTGAAGAAAGGCCTAGAGCCTGTGAAGAAAGGCCCAGAGCCTGTGAAGAAAGGCCCAGAGCCTGTGAGAAGGCCCGGTGCCTGTGAAGAATCGCCGCCCGTGACACTCTCACGTAATAATGAGTGGGGTTGTACACACCCCGGAGTCTCAGGAGTGCCGGCCTCAGACCCTAGTGCTCCCTCCCACGCCTAGTGGTAGCACTTTAGCTCCGCACTGGTGAGAAGACTTGAAGACTAGATTAGGTGCCGGACGCGGCTTTTCGTTTGCTTTCCATAGTTGGCTGGCTTTTCCTTAATGGAAGTTTGCTTCTGGTGTTCCTTGATTCGATTCCCCTGCCTCTTGCCGCATTTTCCGGCTCTGGTTCGCTCGTATTCTCTCTCTCGCATACCTCGCAAAGGGGGCTAGGCAGGTGGCCTCGCAAGCGTTTTTCTTATCTGTACCTTCTCTTGAGCGTTTTTCCTTCCCTCTGCCTTCTCGTGAGCCACCCTTGTTCGAGCCTGAAAGCTGGCGCATCTCTCATAATCCGTGCCCCTCGGGTATCATGATACAAAGCGCCGAATCAAGGCCTGGGTGAGCGACAAGTCTCCTAGCAAACTCCCTAACGAATTTCTTGCAGTTCCTGAGCAATCGCAGAGCACAGGGTCAAGATGGACACAAGGAAACAAACGCCTCGTAAGGAGGAGGGTGCCCCGAGTGCACCAGGCTAAGTAATCTTTGGGCAAAAATAGCAACACAGCACTGAAACAACAAGCGTAGTTTAATAGTTAATAAGTTATGGTTCGATACACGCCCCTCCGGGCCCATGCTGGTTTCATTTCGATGCAGGAAGGAAAAGGGGAACAAGACAAAAGCGGCACTCGCCCCTGCAGCAGCCGACGGGGGAAGAGCCCAGGCGATGTCCCGAGACAAGTCGGACCCCTCGTCACGCTTCACCGATGCGCGGCGATGAGACGACCCGCTACCACCTTCGAAGCGGGCGCAACGGCGTGGCGGCTGGTCAAGGCCTCCGCTGCTGGAACTGTCTCCAAGGGAGGAGCCACCATAGCCAGACGAGGCGCGGCCGGCGAGTTCGTCCTCCTCCTCCGTCCCGACCATGGCCAAGGCCGAGCACCTCCTCGCCATCGTTCACCTCGAGGCAGCATCCGATGCGGCGACCGCCTTCCCCGAGCACCCTCACATAGAGGGTCGCGTTGCTGTCAAACTTGAAGTGGAGGGTGCACCGCTTGCCCAGGCCGCGCGCGCGGGCGAACGTCTGCCAATTGCGGGCCAGAGCTACGTTGCCTGCGACGGAGACCTCGACCGTGACCCAAGAATCCCGGTTGCAGCAACTGTCTGCCTGCAGCCAGAGCTCGCCTGGACGGCAAAGAAGCGGGGGAGCTGGAGCCAGCTGCCGGCCGGATCCTCCGACCATACAACGAACTCCGACAGCACCTATGACGCATGGAACCGCAGTCGGGGCGGGGCACAACCACGGCGCGTCTCCTCTCGTCGACAGCACTGCCACCACCAGAGCGACTCCTGCCACGCACTGCGACGCCACCCCGAGAGCCGGGGGCCATGGCGGGGCTCGCGACATGCTTGCGGGGACGCCACGTCCTTGCTTGGGCGCCGGGGAGCCGGGTACCTCCCAAGGGGCCTTGCCCTTCTCCGCGGCGGAGAAACTCTTCGACGGCGCCATTGCTGCCAGCGGTGGAGCAAGTAGGAAGAAACAAGTGAGCAAGGAAGAGATGGGCGACGGGGGCTCTGCCCCCTCCCCATTTATAGCAGAAGAAGGCCAACCGGTGCCTCCCACGATCACATGTAATGACGATTTTCCTTGCATGTAGCAGGGACTAGTCAAGTCGAGCAGTTGCCGAGGCAGCGTGGGGAAGCGGAGACGCCCACGTCCAATCAACTGCCACGCGTCGACCAAGGCCGCAGGCTTTAGGGGCCCGCGGCGCTCCGCGCTTGACCTTTGGCTTCAGCTCGAAGCCAAGCCCGAGCGCGCCTTGGGCCCGGGGGCTACTGTCGGCGTTCTGGGAACGGGGGTCCCCAGACTTGCTTGCCCACGGCCCACGGCGTGGCTTTGCGAGCAGGCCTATACGGCCCATCTTCATCGACAAGGCATTCAGGACCCTCGCGAGGGGCCAGGCCTCGCGAGGCGGACGACGCAAGACCTCCTCAGAAGCGCCCACGCTCGGCAGGCTCACGACGGGCGGAGAGATCAAGGCAAGGCAAACCTCGCGAGGACTTCGTGACGTGAGCCATGACGATCGACACCAGGCGGGCGCCAGCGCGCACAGCGACCTTGTTTCCTCTTTGGTGCTAAGGAGGCAGGTGCAGGCGCGGAGTACCAAGGAGTCAAGCAAAGGTTTCCATATCAGTGCAACGAGACCAAGACCATGAGGCCAGCAAGACGGAGGTCACCATCGAGCCCAAGACGGCGTCACCACCAAAGTCTTTCGCAGGCGAAGACTGCTTTTGTTAGGATATGAGTGATGAGGAAAGTGCTAGGGTGGCTTCTTTGCTCGGATGCGACGTTGGGTCCATGCCATTCACGTATCTAGGATTGCCAATGGGAACTTCTAGACCTGCAATCTATGATCTGCTACCTCTGGTCGATCACGTTGAGCAACGTTTATCTGCTTCCTCATGCTTGCTAAATCAAGGAAGCCGACTGCAACTTCTACAGTCGGTGTTGTGCTCCATGCCAATATATTTCTTGTGTACCTTATCTCTTCCCAAGGGCATTTTGCAGCAATAGAGCGAATCATGAGACAATGTCTATGGAGAGGCAACACGGATAACCCATGCCAATCATTGGCTTCTTGGGATATGGTATGTCGCCCTAAGAAATTCGGAGGTTTGGGTGTTCTTAACTTGGGCATTCAAAATGAGGCTTTGTTACTAAAGCATCTCTTCAAGTTCTTTAATAAGGTTGACGTGCCTTGGGTCACTTTAATTTGGGACAATTATTACGCATCGTCACCGCCTCAAAGCACCCAGAGCTGTGGCTCCTTTTGGTGGCGTGATGTCATGCATTTATATACCAAATTCTGCAAGCTAGTTGTTCCACAAGTTCATGTTGGCGAGACGGTGCTTTTTTGGCTCGATCGTTGGCAGCTGGGAAATCGTGTTGTCCTATTACACGAGTGCTTCCCAAGGCTACATTCATTTGTAGTTGATGATGCAATCACTGTTAAGGAGTTTATGGAGCTGCCTGATGCCTTGGATCACTTCCATCTGCCTCTGTCACAGGAGGCTTATTCTGAATTCACACAGCTCTAGGCCCTGCTGCCTTTGATCAACCTGGATGGGGAGAGCAAAACATTTGGAAATGGCCTTCGAAGTCTGCTGCTTTTATGTCAAAGTTGAACTATGACTCATGCTTCTCACACCTAGTGGTTGACCCCATCTTCAAATGGATTTGGAAGTGTGCATGCACGCTCAAGTTCAATGTGTTTGGCTGCTTCTCTTAATGGATCGTTTGAACACTAGGGATATGATGCAACACCGACATTGGATCATCCAGGATGGCACATGTGTGCTATGCAACTTTGCACAACATGAGGTTCGGGCTCATCTTTTCTTTGCTTGCAACTTTAGTCAAAGGGTTTGGAACTATCTTGGGATATCTCGGTCCGTTCAACCGAACCAAACCACATATGAGATGGCTCAAACAGTTAGGAGGGATTTCGGTCATCCTTTTTTCACTGAGGTTATCTTCACTGCTACTTGGAATATTTGGACACAAAGTAATGGGAAGATCTTCAGAAATGAGCAACCTTCTTTTAGAGCTTGGAGAAGGAACTTTATCCATGACATTTCTCTTCTGTCTCATAGAATTAGATGTAAATATAAAGATAGCTTACTGTCTTGGATAGCTAACCTTTCATAAACCTTTTTTTGTACGTATCTCTTCTGTTTTCTTGTAAATTTGTAAACTTGTAACTCTTTTTTTATTATTAATAAAGGACTGTGAGGCTGTTGCCTTGCAGTATATAGTCAAAAAAATATTGGCCGCCGTTGTTGGCTCCCTTCCCGCTCAATATTTGGGAAGAGGACCAGGGCCTATATAAGTAGAACTAGCCACCACAGTAGGGGCATCTGCTCAGATCTGGAGCCAATCCCTAGCCACACACCAAACACAAGAACACCTCAACCTCAGGAGGCATTTCTTCCCCTTGTACTGTTCATCATCAGCCCTACACGAAATCCACCACCACCACACTAGAGTAGGGTATTACACCACAACGGTGGCCCAAACCAGTATAAATCTCGTGTCTTTCTGTGTTGCGAGTTCGCCGAGTTGTTCGCTAGATCTAGAGAGTTAGGCGTGGATCGGTAGGAGGGCAAGAACTTCGCGCGCACCCCAGAGTTCGAACCTTAAGGGTTTTGCCGGAACCCGTGATCCGACAAGGTCATCGACAACGATGGCCTGACGCAGGCTATGTCACAGGTTAAGTTGCCCACCCCCAACCACTCGGGTTCAACTACCATCGATCTCATCCATGTCCCCGCTGCTGATCTCCTCTGGCTCGCTGTAAAAAAATTGCCATCCTACATCGCCATCGAGCCCCTTTTGTCATTTCTGAAGGACACATTCTGTGATGCTGGCTTGGGATCCACAACTTCCAAGTCAGACCTCATCGACGGCGACCACAAGGAGGGCACCCTCTCCGGCTCTTCCAAGGGGAAAGAGCCCATGTGCGACATTAGGGAGGGCATCCCACAGCCGTGCTCTTCCAAGGGGAAGGAGCCCATCTGCGAGACTGCGATAACATGAAGCGCATCCAGGGTTCATGCTCTTCCCACGGGAATGAGCCCATCTGTGACAAGTGAGGAAGCCCATGATTTGTTTTGCCATGCCTCTTTAGAGGGGGAACCCATGATTTGTTTTTATCAAGTCCCCTTTGTAGTGTAGTGAGAATATGTTCATTTTTAATTACTATATTTGGTTGTTTCTAGTATGCCTTGTTTATTTCAGTTGTTCACAGTGTGATGCTCTATATGTGCAACTATTTACTGTGAAGTACATTTTCATTAATCCAGTTTTAAACATACTGATAGGAATGCATATATTTGCTTGTTGTTAAGCCCGGTATAGCTAGCATATGCCTCTTTTAAAGTTTTTTGATTGTTCGGTTGTTTGTAGTTATCATATGTCCAGTTTCAAATGCTATCTTTGGTTCTGTTCACAACGTGATGTTCTATATGTGCAAGTATGAACTATGTAATTCAATTTCATCAATACCAGTTTCAACAATACCACGATGAATGACTACATTTGGTTGTTGCATCTTGTAGTTAACACGTCTTTCCATTTTTATTTAACAATAACCTATGTACTTAGACCGGCACAATACCAGTTTGAATGACTATGTCTGCTTGTTGTTAAATGTTTGGCCTTTTGCAGTTAACACACCTTTCCACTTGTTTTGCTTTACTAGCATGCTTAAACCTGCACACTGAAGCTATCTTTTGGAGATTATTTTGTCAGCCATGGACATATTTGGTTGATGTTTAGCCTGTTGTGCTTAACATGCCTCTCGATGTACTTACATAGGACAATTTTGGAATGGCTGATGTTTTCCATCGAGGTTAGTTTCATCCCATGGCTTATATATACTCACTATTCAGGATATCATTAGGTGGTATCATATAGGCCGGGGGTTGATAAGGGACTAATCGGTGAATCAGGCTTTTAACTGAATATATCTGTAACCCATTTATCGTTAGGTTAACTAGGGACATATGTAATATATATGAGGCTACATAGCAACAGGCACTGTACTTAATGTCTAAATATGCAATCCTAGGCTACATAGAAACAAGGAAGAGTGTTACCTTAATGTTCTGATGATGTCTAGATATATGTAGAAGAGCAGTAGTAGAAACAACAACAACAAGAACAACATAGCCCTGTTTGGATACTCAACTTAGCTAGAGGTTAGAGTTAGTTTCTAGCTCATGACTAACCCTAAACTAACTCTAGCAAAAGAGGTGTTTGGATGACAGGTTTCGATTGACAATAAATGCACTAGGAGAACTAACTCCAATTAGCACCTCTTGGGTACGATAGTTTTTTTTGGGTGGGTTAGATGCAACTAGCTCAAACTAGCCCTCATGTTTGGATATACTTTAGGGCTATTTGAGCCCAAACTAGCTCAAACTAACTCTAACCCATGGATACAACAAAAGTTAATCAGCCAATAATTTGTAAAAATGCAATAAACTCCTTCCGGCCCATAATATAAGATGTTAATTCATCTAATATGTGAGTATATTGGATGTTATAAGATATTATAAAAGAATGTTGTACTACATCATTGTGCAATTACTATTTAGCTTCTAATATTAACTTGGTGTTTTAGGTACATATGTCATTGGTAAAGATCTGCGCTTCGACCCTTTCTGCGTATGGGGCAATGAGATATCGATGAACCAGCATCAAGTGAGGAAGCTGATAAATGTTGTTAGTAAAATGGGTCAAAAGATGGCAATTAAAGTATTTGTTTACACTTTATCGAAGACAGTAGCAAACTGCAGGATGGTAAGTAAGAACTCTACAACCTTCTTTTTACTGTCCATGTTGAGTTGTGTTTGATGACAATTTATGAATCTTTTTCCTTTGAAGTGGTTCCCAAAGCAGTTTACTGAAGATGAACTCTGAAACTACATGATTGGTGGGCATGCAAAGGTTAAAGTATTTCTACCATAACACGATGATTATCTAGATGTTTTCATGAAGACCGTGAAGGATGGGCAGTCGGCCATCACAAGGGGTTGGACTAGAGTCGTGCGTGCCTTCTGCATGGAGGAGGGCACAATATGGGCATTCTGCTTCACCTTGTTCAGCAACCAGAATGTATTTGGCCTATTTCTTTACCGTCTTTAATAGAACAAGTATACAACTGTGGTTCATTAGTTTTTATTTGGTGCTTATGTAATTCTTGAACATATGTACATATGAATCGAATAATGCACTGGTTTTTTCAACCTTATGGATACGAATAAACCTATAGCATACTTCAAATTTAAATCTGGTGCACTTTGAAATAGCAGCAATTAAATTACGGTGAAATTATGCTCTGTAGGTAGTTACGGTGCACACGGTCGGTAAACATGAATGTTTGTGATATACACCATAATCCGACACGGTTCATAGGGAGGAAATGTGTGCAAGCATGCACATAGAGGAAATGTGACAGTTGCCGTTTGCAAAGCACGTGCGATGTCAGACAATATCACAAACGGTGCAGGCAAACTAAACGTTTGTGATAGTTGCCTTATCGTACACGATTTGCAAGCATGAACTTTTTCTGATGTGGTACGCATCGTAAACGTTGCACTACGAAATAGTGTTGCGATAGTTGTCATGTACGACGATGTTACGATGGTCCGACATTTCATAATCCTATCCGACACTCGTACGAGATTAGCTAATCTTCTTAATTAGTTATCGCATACTGTTCAGGAAAAGTGAATGTGTGTGATTTTCTGCTATCATACACATTCTAAAATTGTGAACCGTTTGTGATGGGCCGCGCATCGTAAATGTAGCACCACAGAATACCGAATGCGATGGCAATGCAAGCACAAACGAGTTGCAAGGATGCAGCGTTTAGGTGGCTGCACAAACGAGTTGCAAGGATGCAACATTTAGGTGGCTCCCTATCCTTGATGGTTTTTGGGTCGTGTGGGAAGGACCCCCCTATCGCAGTCACTCACTTGGCGACGATTCCAAATGCCGTCACGGAAAGGGGTTAAAAACCATTTGTATAGCACCTCGCTGTACCAGTGATACTCCCAGACAATTTGACTGCCGCATCGTGAAAGTCTCCGTTGTTTTTTATTCAGGCTATTTTTCTGACAGATCTAGATCGCCATGGCTGCACCAAGCTCTTCGAAGGACTAGTTCTATGAGAAGGTGATCAACCCCTGCGTACTGGAATTGTTGAAGCACCCTCAAGCCATTGAGATGCGTGAGGGGGTGCTCCACATCCGGGATGTTCAAGGGCCCAAGAAGACGGGAAGCATGGAGGCCAGGCTCAAGGCGGTGGAGTAGCAGATCTTCAAGTGCCAAGGGATGGTGGAGCATGGACTCAGTTCCAATCACTCCATGATCACGGAATTCACTCGTGATCACAAGGTGGATGGCCGGTCTATGAAGGACATCGTCTTCAACTTGAACGAGCAAATAAATTTTCTACAAAGCCAAATCTATGATCTTCAGAATTTTCGAGTATGAAGCAAGGTTTAAAGGTACGATTTTAGCTGCAAGTTTCAGGACTAAGGAGACTCATGTATCCTCTTATGATGGTGAACCCCTGCCATGGAAGCCGGAGGACAAGCCTACTTCCTCAACACCACCACCATCACCAAAGAAGGAGACTTAAACACACGGGTAGGGCACTCCCCTTGGCTTGTGCCAAGCTTGGGGGAGGTACCCCTTTGTCGTATCACCATCACTTTTATTATCTTTACCTATCTTAGTTCGATCTTCAATTGTTTCGTGATTTAGTAGAATAAAAGTTTAGTATGATCTATTTCCGAGTGCTAGTTTCGTGATCTATGTATCTATGTAATATAGTGAGAGTTATATAATAAAGATTAGTTTGAGTTTTTGCTTTTTACCATTTTGTTCAACAAAATAAATAAAAATAATGAAAAATATCATATGCCAATCCTATGGAAGGTAATGACATTACATAAGGAAATGTATAAGTGATAAAACTTAGTGAAAATTGAGAAACATAGCATTGGTCAGTGATACAATTCATGAAAGAATTAATGAGGGAAGAGAAGATTCACATGCAAATATACTATCTTGGAAACATTTTATGATTTTGAGCCCCCATTAAGTATTTTATGCCAAATTGTTGACGTTGGACAAGGAAGACGACGTAATGATTTATGTTTGTTCATATTCACATTGAAGTTATATTATCATAGATCCTCCAACATGTGGTGCTTGCCCAATATCTCTGATAGCCAAAAATCTGCACTAAGTAGAGATACTACTTGTGCATCTAAAAACCTTAAACCCAATCTCGAGTTATGAGAGTCTGTCTTGGGAAACCACGGCCACCTATGGGACCAAGAGTCCCTTGCTGGTTCGGCGGGGGGATGGCACGTTGCACAAAGAGCAGAATGGCGTCGAACAACACTGCAAAGATCACACGGGTAATCTTTACCCAGGTTCGGGCTGCCTCAAGGTGTAAAACCATACTCGTGCTTTGGTGGATTGATGGTGGAAAAATGGTGGTGAGCGCAACACGCTTGCCCAGTAGGGTTGCCTCGGGGCGAAACGGCTACACACGTATGAATGTGTGATAGGGTGGATTCGCTAACCCTTTCTATTGTTGCCTTGGGCCTCCTTTTATGGACAAAGGGGTCACCACAGTGGCAAATCAATCATTATACACTGATAAGAGAGCCAACATTGCTATCATACGTAACTCTACAGGCTGACAGAGCACATTAAATGTGCTGCTCAACGTCACATCGTAGCCTGCCCGGCAGGCCCTGCCGAGCTGCTTGGCCAACTTCACATCTGTCCGCTTGACACGTCGCAGGACGGGTGTCGCCTATAGGTATTTTCTTTAGAAAGTGGCTGCCATGTGGCCAATAGCAACCACTTAGTCACTTTGGAGCTAGACACCGCACCGATCGACGACGTGCGTCGTGGTGAGGTGGTGTGGTGAGGTGGTTCTGCCTTCGTGAAACTCGTCAGGCCCTACCGGGGCATCTTGGAGGCCTGCTTCCGAGGGTGACCCCGTCCTTGTTGGGCTCGCCTGCCTAGCAAGGGTGGCTTTTTCCCTTATCAATATCCTGCTCTCCTGGCTAGTCTTGGTCTTCTTGCACTGCATTGGTCCTTTCAAGAACTGATCCCTTGTGCTACATTCTGATCTTGGTGCTCTAATCTTGTTCTCGTGCCTGTGGGCTTCATCGTCCGTGCACGAGTCAGGGGAAAATATATACCCCAATTTATGTTCCCCGACATAAGCCAGGGGGCCTGAGCCATACGTGTAGGTTGGGCCCCAAACAGTGCACGGGCACGTGGCAGGAGAAGGCAGCGCACGACGGTTTGCCATGATGACCAGTCAGTCCAACATCCACTTTGTGCAATTACTGCGAGTCGTGGGGTTGCGGGACTGTTGCAGTTAAGGTGAAAGAGTAACTTTCTGAAGCTTCGCGCCCCCGCTCCACGCCTTTTTCTTCTTAAGATAGGAAAACGCGGAGCGACACGGTTCACTTGTCGCCTGCCTTGCCCTTCCATCATCTTCCTCCGCAAGCCAAACAACTACTCCTCCTTTGTTTCCCTTGTCCACCACCACCTTCTTTCCAGATTCCTTCCCCAATTCGCATCGCCATCCGCGGAAATGGGGAAGAAACCTAGAGTAAAAGGGAAGCAGACGGCCGCGACAAAGGAGGTGGCTGCGGAGGGAAGCAAGAGGGCGACGGAGCTGGACAAGAAGCGAAGAGGAGATGTCGTCTTCCTCCCGTCGAATCTAGACGGCCTGGTTCTGCAGGCAAGGTATGGGTACCTATGGGGGAGGGAACTCCCGAAAGGGCATGGAGCGCCCAAGGTTTTGGTGGAGGGGAAAGAAGATCCGCTAGACTCATATCGGTTCTTTTGCGCCTATTTTATCTGTGGCCTCTGTCCTCCTTTCTCTGAATTCTTGGAGGTGATTATGACGATTTATGGATTCCACCTTCTCGACTTCACACCGAATGCAATGGCGACCATGGCCATTTTTGCTCATTTGTGCAAGAATTTCGTCAGAATCGCCCCCAATGTAGATCTGTTCCGGCATTACTTTGTCCAGCGGGTGGAGAACAAAGATAATTGCTCTGGGAACATCAGCTGGATGCTGCTGATGGCGAGGAACGTCTGGGATTATATCCGTGGTAAGCAGCATGAGAGGTGGGATGAGTCGAGAGGGGACTGGTGCTGGATCCATGATGAAGAATCCCTAGAGTTCTGCGAAGCATGGATAGTGTGTGTCGAACGCAGCAGGGAATCGAGCGCATTCGGTCTCACCAACGATAGGCTATGCCTGGCAATAAACAGGATCACCCGCTTGAAGGCTATCGGGTTAACCATTGAGCACGTGGGGGCCGATTTTCTCATTCGCCGCATCTAGCCACTGGAGAAGAGGGACATACCCGCCTGGTTGTATGGTGATGTTGGGGACAGGAAGAGATTACTCCCAGGTTTGGCAAATAAGTTGTCTCTTTATGGCCACGCCTGGTTGTGTTACCAGCTATTTGGCCGCTTTGAGTTGTTCAAGCTCCCGACAACCGTCATCCCTCTGAATGTCTATTCTGCCCGGGACCAGATATTCAAGTGGATGCCGGGTTGCAACACTCATGGAGTGGCAGGTGATTGGCGGCCGCCTACTCTCCATGAAGAATTCGAATGGTCCAGTGCCCTGGTGGAGAAGGTCACAAGGGTTGAGACTATTATGTACAAATTCACCTCCTCCGTGGAGGTAGCGTATACCAGGAAGTGGATTGAGGAGGACAAAGCTGCCCGAATCGTGGAGATGACAAAGGCCAGGAAAGGAAAAGGGTGAAGCTGAGGACGGGAGTTCCTCTCATGGTGGCGGCGAGGCGCAGGCCACGGAAGAGGCTGCCGGAGAAGATCTTGCCGGGGAAGAACTTGCTGGGAACGAGACATCCGGGCTTGACGCTCTAGCCATCGCAGCAGCGGAGCTCCAAGAGGAGGAGGAAGCTCGTGAGGTAGCAGAGCCCGAGGCGGACTGGCTCACGGCTGGACCCCAAGCTCCCGAGCCGATACTGGACCAGCGCCCCCGCAAGCGTGCTGCTAACCGGGGAGTGATGGCCCCAAATCTAGCACCTGCAGCCAAGAGGGTGAAGAAGACCAGCACCAAAGTCACCATGGCTGACGTGGCATGTCGCCAATCTCATCGCCTTGCCTGGATCAAACCTTCCCCCGCCAAGCGATCGGCGAACATGGAGGTCGAGTCCAGCTCCCATTCCGGCTCGAGCTCTTCACAGGTCTCGTCTTCATCAGAGCCCTCAGCTCCCCAGTCGGAGTCAAAGCTGTCGGGGAGCTCCGCCCCTCCATCCCAGAAGAGAGGCAGGGCAACCTCTCCTCCCAAGGAGTTCAATTTGAACTCCATGCTCATCGAAGAAGAGTAAGGAAGATTTCCTTTCTTGCAAATAACTCGAGTATACTTGATTATCTTTGCTGACTGGCCTCTTGTTTTGCTGTTGCTGGCAAGGAAGTGGAGGAGGATACGGAAACCCTCATCCACTGGATGAAAGAGGCTCCGGCGCGCCGGCTCGGCGAAGATTGTGGAGGGCCTGGTCTTGGCGGGGAGCAATATGGAGAATATCGCACCGAGCCCCCAGTCTGAAGGTGGAGAGCTGGTCCCCCCAACCGGGGACATCAGAGGCGAGTCCCCAATCCTCCCCGCTGGAGGAAGTGGCGACACGACGTAGGGTGAGGCTCCATTGGAAGGGCAAGCTCTTCCCACCATCCCAGTCAAAGAACCCCTGGCAAGGCCTTCTGTGGATGAGGCCGCTCAGAGTGCTACCGCGGATGCGCGGCAGGGGCTGGAGTTCACAGCCCGGTAACTGATGCTGTCGGGGAAACTGAGGCCCCTGTGTGGCAGGCCTCTCCCGGTACTCAACTTCTTCTTTTCTTTCTTCTTTATTGTTCATATCGCTGTCGGCACTCCGGGAATGGGGGTATCCAGACTTGCCTGCCTGCGGCCTGATACGTGCCAACGTATCTATAATTTTTTATTGATCCATGCTATATTATCTTCTGTTTTGGACATTATTGGGCTTTATTATTCACTTTTATATTATTTTTGGGACTAATCTATTAACCGGAGACCGAGCCCAGAATTGCTGTTTTTTGCCTATTTCAGAGTTTCGCAGAAAACGAATATCAAACGGAGTCCAAACGGAATGAAACCTTCGGGAACGTGATTTTTGGAACGAACAAGATCCAGGAGACTTGGACCCTACGTCAAGGAACAAAGGAGGAGGCCACGAGGTAGGGGGCACACCTACCCCCCCAGGGCGCGCTCTCCACCCTCGTGGGCCCCTTGTTGCTCCAGCGACGTACTCCTTCCTCCTATATATACCTACGTACCCCAAAACGATCAGATACGGAGCCAAAAACCTAATTCCACAGCCGCAACCTTCTGTACCTACGAGATCCCATCTTGGGGCCTGTTCCGGAGTTCTGCCAGAAGGGGCATTGATCATGGAGGGCTTCTACATCAGCACCATAGCCCCTCCGATGAAGTGTGAGTAGTTTACCTCAGACCTTCGGGTCCATAGTTATTAGCTAGATGGCCTCTTCTCTCTTTTTGGATCTCAATACAATGTTCTCCCCCTCTCTCGTGGAGATCTATTCGATGTAATCTTCTTTTGCGGTATGTTTGTTGAGACCGATGAATTGTGGGTTATGATCAAGTTTATCTATGAACAATATTTGAATCTTTTCTGAATTCTTTTATGTATGATTGGTTATCTTTGCAAGTCTCTTCGAATTATCAGTTTGGTTTGGCCTACTAGATTGATCTTTCTTGCAATGGGAGAAGTGCTTAGCTTTGGGTTCAATCTTGCGGTGTCCTTTCCCAGTGACAGTAGGGGCAGCAAGGCACGTATTGGATTGTTGCCATCGAGGATAACAAGATGGGGTTTTTATCATATTGCATGAATTTATCCCTCTGCATCATGTCTTCTTGCTTAAGGCGTTACTCTGTTTTTATGAACTTAATACTCTAGATGCATGCTGGATAGCGGTCGATGAGTTGAGTAATATTAGTAGATGCAGGCAGGAGTCGGTCTACTTGTCTCGGACATGATGCCTATATACATTATCATACCTAGATATTCTCATAACTATGCTCAATTCTGTCAATTGCTCAACAATAATTTGTTCACCCACCGTAAAATACTTATGCTCTTCAGAGAAGCCACTAGTGAAACCTATGGCCCCTGGGTCTATCTTCATCATATTAATCTCCCAACACTTAGTTATTTCCTTTGCTTTTTACTTTGCCTTTTATTTTACTTTGCGTCTTTATCACAAAAATACCAAAAATATTATCCTATCATATCTATCAGATCTCACTCTCGTAAGTGACCGTGTAGGGATTGACAACCCCTTATCGCGTTGGTTGCGAGGATTTATTTGTTTGTGTAGGTGCGAGGGACTCGCGCGTAGCCTCCTACTGGATTGATACCTTGGTTCTCAAAAACTGAGGGAAATACTTACGCTACTTTGCTGCATCACCCTTTCCTCTTCAAGGGAAAACCAACGCAGTGCTCAATAGGTAGCAAGAAGGATTTCTGGCGCCGTTGCCGGGGAGGTCTACGCAAAAGTCAACATACCAAGTACCCATCACAACCCTTATCTCCCGCATTGCATTATTTTCCATTTGCCTCTCGTTTTCCTCTCCCCCACTTCACCCTTGCCGTTTATTCGCCCTCTCTTTTCCGTTCGCTTCTTTTCCGTTTGCTTGTCGTTATGGCTAGCCCAGTCTTCATCCCTTCGTCTCCAGACTTTGAAGTTCTCCACTTCAAGCAAAGACAAGGGGAAAATTTAAAAGATGCTTGGTTTAGGATGGTCGAATCTTATCGTAGTTGTAATTTAGAGGGAGATTTTAAAATCTTGCTTCACAATTTTTAGGTTGTGCTAACTTGGCCCCATAGACAACTCCTCGATTTTGCTGCCAAGAGTAGTTTTATTGATATTGATCCTAGCTGCGCTTAAGAAATTATAGAGGGGATAGTGGGAGTACTCCCCCTACAAAAAGGATCCTCCCCTACCCAAGAAGAAACTCAAATCCTAGAGAATTTATGTGAATTGCAAAAAATTGTTGAACCTCTTAAAAGTATTGGTGGGAATATCAACCGCATGAATAATTTGATTATGCTTTGCAGTAAGCGGATGGATACTTTGGATCGAAGGACCACCGAGCATAACTCCATTAAGAAATTACCCACCAAAGATGGCAATACCTAGATCTATCCTTGCTTTTATGCCTAGCTAGGGGCGTTAAACGATAGCGCTTGTTGGGAGGCAACCCAATTTTATTTTTAGTTTTTTGCTTTTTGCTTCCATTTAGGAATAAATATTTGTTCTAGCCTCTGGTTAGATGTGTTTTTATGTTTTAATTAGTGTTTGTGCCAAGTTAAACCTATAGGATCTTCTTGGATGATAGTTATTCGATCTTGCAGAAATTTCCAGAAACTTTCTGTTCACAAAAATAATTGTTAAAAATCACCAAAATTTGATAAAATATTGATTCCAATTTCTGCTGATCAATAAATAAATTGTCTAGGTCGTCCTATTTTGGCTGATTTTTTCGAGTTCCATAAGTTTGCGTTAGTTACAGATTACGACATACTGTTCTGTTTTTGACAGATTCTGTTTTTCGTGTGTTGTTTGCTTATTTTGATGAATCTATGGCTAGTAAAATAGTTTATAAACCATAGAGAAGTTGGAATACAGTAGGTTTAACACCAATATAAATAAAGAATGAGTTCATTACAGTAACTTGAAGTGGTATTTTGTTTTCTTTCGCTAACGGAGCTCATGAGATTTTCTGTTAAGTTTTGTGTTGTGAAGTTTTCAAGTTTTGGGTGAAAGATTTGATGGATTATGGAACAAGGAGTGGCAAGAGCCTAAGCATGGGGATGCTATTGGCACCCCCAAGATAATCTAAAGACATGATAAAGCCAAAGCTTGCGGATGCCCCGGAAGGCATCCCCTCTTTCGTCTACTTCCATCGGTAACTTTACTTGGAGCTATATTTTTATTCACCACATGATATGTGTTTTGCTTGGAGCGTCTTGTATTATTTGAGTCTTTGTTTGTTAGTTTACCACAATCATCTTTATTAGAATACTCTATGTGCTTCACTTATATCTTTTGAGTTATATAGTTTTGCTCTAGTGCTTCCCTTATATCTTTTAGAGCACGGTGGTGGATTTGTCTTATAGAAACTATTGATCTCTCATGCTTCAGTTAGATTATTTTGAGAGTCTTAAAATAGCATCGCAATTTGCTTTAATTAATATCATGAGAAAATTGATGCTTGATAATTGTTTTGAGATATAAATGTGGTAATATCATAGTTGTGCTAGTTGAGTAATTGTGGAATTGAAAAATACATGTGTTGGAGTTTGTGATTCCCATAGCATGCACGTATGGTGAACCATTATGTAACGAAGTCGGAGCATGAAGTATTTGTTGATTGTCTTCCTTTGTGTGGCGGTCGGGATCGCGCGATGGTTAACTCCTACCAACCCTTCCCTAGGAGCACGCGTAGTAGTACTTTGCTTCGAGGGCTAATAAATTTTTGCAATAAGTATATGAGTTCTTTATGACTAATGTGAGTCCATGGATTATACGCACACTTACCTTTCCGCAATTTTCTAGCCTCTTCGGTACTGCGCATTGCCCTTTCTCACCTTGAGAGTTGGTGCAAACTTCGCCGGTGCATCCAAACCCCGTGATATGATACGCTCTTTCACACATAAACCTCCTTATATCTTCCTCAAAACAGCCACCATACCTACCTATCATGGCATTTCCATAGCCATTCCGAGATATATTGCCATGCAACTTTCCACCGTTTCATTTATCATGACATGCTCCATCATTGTCATATTGCTTTGCATGATCATGTAGTTGACATTGTATTTGTGGCAAAGCCACCATTCATAATTCTTTCATACATGTCACTCTTGATTCATTGCATATCCCGGTACACCGCCGGAGGCATTCATATAGAGTCATATTTTGTTCTAAGTATTGAGTTTTAATTCATCAGTTGTAACTAAATAAAAGTGTGATGATCATCATTATTAGAGCATTGTCCCAAGTGTGGAAAGGATGTTGGAGACTATGATTCCCCCACAAGTCGGGATGAGACTCTGGACTAAATAAAAAAAAAGAGGCCATAAAAAAGAGAAAAGGCCCAAATAAAAAAAATTAGAGAAAAAGAGAGAAGGGACAATGTTACTATCCTTTTACCACACTTGTGCTTCAAAGTAGCACCGTTATCTTCATGATAGAGAGTCTCTCATTTTGTCACTTTCATATACTAGTTGGGAATTTCATTATAGAACTTGGCTTGTATATTCCAATTATGGGCTTCCTCAAAATGCACGAGGTCTTCGTGAGCAAGCAAGTTGGATGCACACCCATTAGTTTCTTTTTGAGCTTTCATACACTTATAGCTCTAGTGCATCCGTTGCATGGCAATCCCTACTCCTCGCATTAACATCAATTGATGGGCATCTCCATAGCCCGTTGATTAGCCTCGTTGATGTGAGACTTTCTCCTTTTTTTTGTCTTCCCACATAACCCCTACCATTATACCTTATTCCACCATAGTGCTATATCAATGGCTTGCGCTCAGGTATTGCGTAAGAGTTGGAAAGGCTGAAGCGCGTTAAAAGTATGAACCAATTGCTTGGCTAAAACCGGGGTTGTACATGATATGAATATTTTGTGTGGGGAAGATGGAGCATAGCCAGACTATATGATTTTGTAGGGATAACTTGCTTTGGCTATGTTATTTTGATAAGACATAATTGCTTAGTTAGTATGCTTGAAATATTATTGTTTTTATGTAAACATTAAACTTTTATCTCGAATCATATCAAATCTAAACATTCATACCACAATGAGAAGAATTATATTGAAATTATGCCAAGTAGCTCTCCGCATAAAAAATTATGTTTTTATCATTTACCTACTCGAGGACGAGTAGGAATTAAGCTTGGGGATGCTTGATACGTCTCCAACGTATCTATAATTTTTGATTGCTCCATGCTATATTATCTTCTGTTTTGGACATTATTGGGCTTTATTATTCACTGCTATGTTATTTTTGGGACTAACCTATTAACCGGAGGCCCAGCCCAGAATTGTTGTTTTTTGCCTATTTCAGAGTTTCGCACAAAAAGAATATCAAACGGAGTCCAAATGCAATGAAACCTTCGGGAACGTGATTTTTGGAACGAACAAGATCCAGGAGACTTGGACCCTACGTCAAGAAACAAAGGAGGTGTCCACGAGGTAGGGGGCGCGCCCTCCACCCTCGTGGGCCCCCTGTTGCTCCACCGACGTACTCCTTCCTACTATATATACCTACGTACCCCCAAACGATCAGATACGGAGCAAAAAACCTAATTCCACTGCCGCACCTTCTGTACCTACGAGACCATCTTGGGGCCTGTTCCGGAGCTCCACCGAAAGGGACATTGATCACGGAGGGCTTCTACATAATCACCATAGCCCCTCCGATGAAGTGTGAGTAGTTTACCTCAGACCTTCGGGTCCATAGTTATTAGCTAGTTGGCTTCTTCTCTGTTTTTGGATCTCAATACAATGTTCTCCCCCTCTCGTGGAGATCTATTTGATGTAATCTTCTTTTGCGGTATGTTTGTTGAGACCGATGAATTGTGGGTTTATGATCAAGTTTATCTATGAACAATATTTGAATCTTTTCTGAATTCTTTTATGTATGATTGGTTATCTTTGCAAGTCTCTTCGAATTATCAGTTTGGTTTGGCCTACTAGATTGATCTTACTTGCAATCGGAGAAGTGCTTAGCTTTGGGTTCAATCTTGCGGTGTCCTTTCCCAGTGACAGTAGGGGCAGCAAGGCACGTATTGTATTGTTGTCATCGAGGATAACAAGATGGGGTTTTTATCATATTGCATGAATTTATCCCTCTACATCATGTCATGTTGCTTAAGGCGTTACTCTGTTTTTATGAAGTTAATACCCTAGATGCATGCTGGATAGCAGTCGATGAGTGGAGTAATAGTAGTAGATGCAGGCAGGAGTCGGTCTACTTATCTCGGACGTGATGCCTATATACATGATCATACCTAGATATTCTCATAACTATGCTCAATTCTGTCAATTGCTCAACAGTAATTTGTTCACCCACCGTAAAATACTTATGCTCTTGAGAGAAGCCACTAGTGAAACCTATGGCCCCCGGGTCTATCTTCATCATATTAATCTCCAAACATATAGTTATTTCCTTTGCTTTTTACTTTGCCTTTTATTTTACTTTGCATCTATATCACAAAAATACCAAAAATATTATCCTATCATATCTATCAGATCTCACTCTCGTAAGTGGCCGTGTAGGGATTGACAACCCCTTATCGCGTTGGTTGCGAGGATTTATTTGTTTGTGTAGGTGCGAGGGACTCGCGCGTAGCCTCCTACTGGATTGATACCTTGGTTCTCAAAAACTGAGGGAAATACTTACGCTACTTTGTTGCATCACCCTTCCCTCTTCAAGGGAAAACCAACGCAGTGCTCAAGAGGTAGCAAGAACCACGGCGTGGCTCCATCGACGGCCTTGTACGACCCACCTTCAGCACCAGCAACACGAGACCCTCGCGAGGGGCCAAGCCTTGCAAGGCGAACGACGCCAAGACCTCCAGAAGGAGTGGACTCCTCGGGCTGTCTCCTAGGAGCGGAGATATCTATGCAAGCCTCCACCTCGTGAGGTTTGGATGACGCAAGCCATGACGACCAAGGCCAGGCGGGCGCCAGCGGGCGCAGTACATCAGTTTCCTCTTTGGTGCTAAAGAGGCAAGCGCAGGCGCAGAGTCCCAAGGAATCAGCCAAAGGTTTCCATTCCCATGCAACAAGACCAGGACTGCCAGGACGGCAAGATGGAGGTCATCACCGAGCCCACCACATCGTCACGACTAGAAGTTTTGCAGGCGAACACCACCTTTCGTCAGGATAAGATGTACTAGTTGTCTCCCTTTGAATTTGGCCACTGTGGGATCCCTTCCCGCCTTTATTTTGGGGGAAGAGGACCAAGGTCACTATAAATATAGCCTAGGAACCACCATTGAAGGGGATCAGATCATTGAGACCATCCTCTCCCTCACCAGCTCAAGAACACACCTCCTGTGGTTGTTCTTCCACTATACTAGTTCATCGTCAGCCCACCTCAAGGCCAATCCACCACAAAGCATGAGGAGGGTTTTACACCGCAAGGTGGCCTGAACCTGGGTAAACTGTTGAGTCCCATTTCCTTCCGGTTCATCGAGCTAGGTTGTGAGATCAGCGAGTAGGCAGGCCGGGGAGGTTGAGTTCTTCGCACGCACCCCAGAGATCGAATCTATCTAGTGTCTGCGGAGCCCGGAATCCGACATTTGGCACGCCAGGTAGGGTGCATCGGAGCCTCTCTTCCTCAAGTCGATTCGCCATTGTTTCGCTATCTCCATGGCTGATGCTTGTCGAGTTCGTGTTGAGTGCCGGCCGCCCTCGCCGCTCGGGTCGCCCAGACGGCGCCTGCAGGCGATGGCTCTCCCCGTAGTTCTCCATCGCCTGTAGCCAATGCTGTCGGATTCTGGGTTCCACCAAACCCTTGAGGTTCGAACACTAGGGTGCGCACGAAGATCTCTCTCTCTCTAGCTCGCCCTCGCAATGATCTCAAGGCTTAACTCGTCGAACCAAAAGAACAATTGACACAAGGGTTTATACTGGTTCGGGCCACCGTTGTGGTGTAATACCCTACTCCAGTGTGGTGTGGTGGATTGCCTTACAGGCTGAGGATGAACAAGTACAAGGGAAGAATAGCCTCCCGAGGAGAGGTGCTCTTGGGATCGGTGAGCTTGTGCGGTGGCCTTGGAGGAATGGATCCCGTCCAAGATGAGATACCTCCCACGGTGGTGGCTAGTCCTATATATAGAGGCCTGGGTCCTCTTCCCAAATATTAGGCGGGAAGGGATCCCACAACGGCCAATTTGAAGGGTGGCAACTAGTACAAGTTATCCTGACAAAAGGTGGTCTGCGCCTGCCAAAGACTCTGGTGGTGACGTCGTCGTGGGCTCCGTTGTGACCTCCGTCCTGTCGTCCTGCTGGTTTTGGTCTCGTTGCACCAATATGGAAACCTTTTCCTGATGCCTCGGGACTCCTCGCCCGCGCTTGCCCCTTTAGCACCAAAGAGGCAGCGAGTACACTGCGCCCGTTCGCGCCTGCCTGGCCTTGGTTGTCATGGCTCACGTCACGAGCACCTCGCGAGGTGCCCCTTGCCTTGATATCTCCGCTCCTCGGGAGCCAGCCTAGGGAGGCTGCCCCTAAGGAGGTCTAGTGTCGTCCGCCTCACGAGGCTTGCCCCCTCGCGAGGGTCTTGAGTGGTTGTTGATGAAGATGGGCCGTACCAGGCCACTGGAGGAGCCACGCCCTGGGCCGTAGGCAGGCAGGTCTGGGTACCCCCAATCCCAGGACGCCGACAGTAGCCCGCAGGCCCAAGGCGCGCTCGGACTTGGCTTCGCGGCGAAGCCAAGGGTCAAGTGCGGAGCACCGCGGGCCCCGATAGCCTATGGCCTTGATTGACGTGTGGCGATTGACAGGACGTGGGCGTCTCCGCTTCCCCACACTGCCTCGGTAACTGCCCGACTTGACGAGTCCCTGCTGCATGCAGAAAAACCATCATTACCTTCGATCATGGAAGCCGGCGGTTGGCCTCCCTCTGGCCATAAATGAGGAGAGGGGCAGAGCCCGCATTGCTCATCTCTTCCTCCATTCTGCCCACTTCTTCTTCTTCCTCCTTGCCGCGACACTCATGCCGCCAGTGAAGAGGTTCTCGGCCGCCGGGAAGAGGAAGGCTCGCCAGGAGGGGCCTGGCTCGCCACCACCTAAGAGGGGCATGGTCGCCCCCGCAAGCATGCCGTAACTCCCGCTGGGGTCCCTCGTGGGCGCAGGCGAACTTCTTCGGGGTTCGGCGCCGTCCTTGGCGGCCGCGGTGGCGCCTCTTCACGTGGCGGGAGCCGCCTAGGTCGTGGCTGCCCCGTTTATGAAGGGAGGCGCGCCGTGGTTGCCCGGGATCCCCGGCCGCGCTTCCACTCCGCGGAGGTGCTGCCAGAGTTCGTCGTGTGGTCGGAGAACCCGGCCGGCACCTTGCTTCAGCTTCCACGCTCCTTTGCTGGCGAGCTGGCGGCCCCCGGTCCTGGCGGTCTCTGGCTGCAGGCCGACAGCTGCAGCAGCAAGGCTTTGTGGGTTGCGGTGGAGGTCTTTGTCGCTGGCAAAGTAGCCCTGGCCCGTGGCTGGCAGACGTTCGCCCGCGCGCTCGGCCTGAGCAGGCAGTGCACCCTCCACTTCAAGTACGACGCTGCAGCGACCCTCTTCGTGAGGGTGTTCGGGCAAGACGGTCGCCGCGCCGGATGCTACCCTGAAGACAACGACGACGACGAAGTGCTCGGCCTTGGTGACGGCCGTGACGAGGATGAGGGTGAACTCACCCTCGACGACGGCCATGAATCGCCTGGCGACGACAGTTCCTCCTCCGGCGGAAGCTCCAGCAGCGGCGGCTACGACCAGCCGCCACGTCGCCGGGCTCGCTTTGAGGACGGCGGCGGGTCGTCCCATCGCCACGCCCCACTAAAGCGTGAAGAGGTCTCCGTCTGAGTCCGAGGGTTTGATCCTCGTGAGCAGCTGCCTCGTAGGAGCTGCTTCTGCTTGTCCTTTTCTTCCCTTTCTTCCTGCATCATCAGAAACAAGTATGAGGCCCTGCGGGGGCGTGTAATGAACTATGGTGCTTATGTTGCTTTTGTGGCATGTTTATTGTTTCCGGGTTGTGTCGTGAGATCCGTGCCTTATATGGGTATAGAGGGGTAACTTTGCTTGATGAGGTAGCTTTGACCTCGTGAGGGCGCGCGCCTCTGGGCGCCTGCTTGGGTTTCCCTGCCTTCGATTTAGGTGATATCGCGAAGCTGAACAAAATTAATTATGAAATCCTTAACCCCTCTCGCGCGAGGCCTCAGGCATGGGCTGGTCATGGCCAAACGCATCACGTGGCAGTACCCGTGGGGCACGGACTGGAAAAGGGATGGGCTGATCACAAGCTCAAACGAGAGCGCCTCATGGAGACCATGGGAGTGCGCACGCATGCGTGCCTGTTCAGTCCCCTCGCAAGGCGCGCGAGTGAGAGCATCGAGCAACTGCCGCCCTCCCAGGCGCAAAACGAAGAATCGAGGGAAGAGTCAGAGAGAAGAGGGGGTTCAACCAAGCCATCGAGAAACACCAAAACTTCAAATTTCATTAAAGGAAAAGGGGCAAGCCAACTACAAAAAGCAAATGAATAGCCGCGTCCGGCACCTAAACTAGTCTTCTCACCAGCACGGAGCTAAGTGCTGCCACTAGGACGTGGGAGGGAGCCCCCGAGGCCCGAGGGCAGCACTCCGGATACTCCGGGGCGTGTACAACCCCACTCATTATTACGTGAGAGTGTCACGAGCAGAGACCTTCACAGGCATTTGGCCTTGCTTTATGGGTAGAACCTCCAGAGATACTAGATGTTCCAGGCGTTCTGGATGGGGATCCCGTCCTGCGTCTCCAGGCGCACGGCGCCAGGCCTGGAGACGCGGGCGATCCTAAACGGGCCCTCCCAATTGGGCGAGAGCTTGTGCAACCCTTCCCTGGAGAGCACCCGCATTAGGACGAAATCACCCACCTCGAGCGTCCTGGAGGGGATGCTGCGACCGTGGTATCACCGCAGCGCCTGCTGGTATCTTGCGGCTCGGAGCAAGGCTTCACGGCGGCGTTCCTCCCCCAGCACAAGGTCCATCCCCCGCATGGCGTCCTGTTGCGTCTCATCAAACGCCAAGACCCGCGTGAGTGATGTCTGACCTCGTGAGGGAGAACCACTTCTGCTCTGTAGACGAGGAAGAATGGGGTCTCGCCTGTTGGCTTGGTGGCGGTGGTGCGGATGGACCATAGCACGGACTGGAGCTCGTCGTGCCAGCCCCTGCCGCAGGCCTCGAGCTTCTTCCTAAAGGTCCTGGTCTAGAGGCCCCTCAGGACCACCGCGTTGGCGCGTTCGGCTTGGCCATTGCTCCTCGGGTGTGCCACCTAAGCGTAGCAGTTCTACGTTCCAAGGTTAGCACAATATGTCTTGAAGAGGTTGCTAGTGAACGGCGAGCCATTGTTGGTGATGATGCGGTTAGGAACCCCGAACCGGCTTACGAGGCCCTTGATGAACTTAACTGCCGACCCGGCTGGGATGGTGCGGATGGCATCCACCTCTGCCCATTTGGTGAATTTGTCGATGGCGACGTAGAGGTATCGGTAGCCCCCAGGCGCTCGCGGGAACGGGCCTAGGATATCCAGCACCCAGACCGTGAATGGCCACGAAAGTGGGATAGTCTGGAGGCCTTGGGCCGGCAGGTGGATTTGCTTGGCATGGAATTGGAAGGCCTCGCAGGACTTCACGAGTTCGGCTGCGTCGTTGAGTGACGTGGGCCAGTAGAACACGCTGCGGAACGCCTTGCCGACCAGGGTACGTGATGACGAGTGGTGCCCGCAGTCTCTACCGTGTATGTCAGCTAGCAGCTCGCTCCCTTGCTCCCTAGAGATGCATCGCAAGGCAACATCAGTTGGTCGCCTTCTGTATAGCTCACCATGCTATATGCAGTACGCGGTAGCCTGCCGGGCCACGCGCTCCGCGTCCTCCTCTTTCTCCGGCAGTGTCCCTCGCATCAGGTACGCCTTGAACTCCTCGGTCCAGCACTCCTCCCGGGGCTCGAGTGCCAGGAGCAGGCGTGCTCCTGTGGTTGGGCCACAAGCGGGGGCTCCCGAGGCTGGTGGTTGGGGGAGCTCCTCGCAAGATTATGCTGGCCTCGCAGATGGGGGTGCTGTCGAAGGCTTGAAAAGCCGCTCCACGAAGACGCCGGGCTCCTCGGGCAGGCGCTTGGATGCCCTTCTGGCGATGTCGACAGCTTCCTTGTTCGTGCCGCGAGGCACGTGCTGTAGCTCCAGGCCCAAGAATTACTTCTCGATCTTACGCACCTCCGCGAGGTATGCCTCCATGTGCTTGTCCCTCGGCTCGTACACCTTGTTGGAGAAGTTAACGAGGAGCTGCGAGTCGCCCTTGATGGTGAGACACTTTACCCCCAAGGCCGCACGGCCTTGAGGCGGCGAGCAACCCCTCGTATTCCGCGATGTTGTTGGAGACCGTCTCGCCCCGCTGGAAGCAGAGCTGCACGGCGTAGTATAGCTTGTCTTGAGTGGGGGAGATGAGCACGGCGCCGGGCACCGCGCCTTGGCGTGCAAAAGCGCCATTGAAGTACATGATCCAGCCATCCAGCGATTCACTTCCTGGCAAGAGGGATCGGCTCTCGTCTGCTTCTGGCTCTGCAGCGTCGGTCCATTCTGCCACGAAGTCGGCGAGGGAGACTCCCTTGATGACCCTGGTCGTGCTGAACCCCAGCTAAAACGCTTGCAATTCGATGTTCCACTGACTCTTCCTGCAGCGTTGGGGCTCCGGAGCACCCTCTCTAGTGGGTAGGCTGAGACGACCTTAGTCGGGTGGCCTTGAAAGTAATGACGCTACTTGTGCGAGGCCACCAGGAGCGCAAGCAAAAGCTTCTATGGCATGGGGTATCGCGCCCTTGCATCCCGCAAAACCGTGTTGACGAAGTACACCGGGTGCTCGACGAGGGCAGGATCATCGATGGAGCCTGTGGCGTCTGGGGGTTGTGGCGCCTCCCGAGGTGGGGTATCCTCAGGAGCTTGGTCTCGTGCCGAGGCCTCCGCAGGCCCAGGAACGCTATCTTGCAAGGCCTGATCATCTGTGGGCGTTGTCGTGGCTTTAGCAGCGTTGCCTTGGTGCCGCGTCATCTCGGCTGAGGGTGCGGCATTACGCGGCGTGCTCTTGGCCTGGCGTCCTCCCGAACGGCCACTACCGCCGCGCTGGCTGAGTGAGGCGTGGCAGCCAGGTAGAGCACCAGGGGCTCGAGGGGACGAGGCGCTACCATCACCGGTGGGCTGGTCAAGTATCTCTTAAGGTCCTGAAACGCCAGGTCAGCCTGGCGGGTCCACCCGAACGGGCCATTCTTCTTCATCAGCTCGAAGAACGGCAAGGCGCGTGATATCCCACAAGTATAGGGGATCACAACAGTTTTCGAGGGTAGAGTATTCAATCCAAATTTATTGATTCGACACAAGGGGAGCTAAAGAATATTCTCAAGTATTAGCAGTTGAGTTGTCAATTCAACGACACCTGGATAACTTAGTATCTGCAGCAAAGTATTTAGTAACAAAGTAATATGGAAGTAACGGTAACGGTAGCAAAGTAATATTTTTGGGTTTTGTAGTGATTGTAACAGTAGCAACGGAAAAGTAAATAAGCGAAGAACAGTATGTGAAAAGCTCGTAGGCATTGGATCAATGATGGACAATTATGCCGGATGCGGTTCATCATGTAACAATCATAACATAGGGTGACACAGAACTAGCTCCAATTCAACAATGTAATGTAGGCATGTATTCCGAATATAGTCATACGTGCTTATGGAAAAGAACTTGCATGACATCTTTTGTCCTACCCTCCCGTGGCAGCGGGGTCCTAATGGAAACTAAGGGATATTAAGGCCTCCTTTTAATAGAGTACCGGAACAAAGCATTAACACATAGTGAATACATGATCTCCTCAAACTATGGTCAAAACCTCGAGTGGTCCTGATTATTGTCACTTCAGGGTTGCCGGATCATAACACATAGTAGGTGACTATAGACTTGCAAGATAGGATCAAAAATTCACATATATTCATGAAAACATAATAGGTTCAGATCTGAAATCATGGCACTCGGGCCCTTGTGACAAGCATTAAGCATAGCAAAGTCATAGCAACATCAATCACAGAACGTAGTGGATACTAGGGATCAAACCCTAACAAAACTAACTCGATTACATGATAAATCTCATCCAACCCATCACCGTCCAGCATGCCTAAGATGGAATTACTCACACACGGCGGTGAGCATCCTGAAATTGGTGATGGAGGATGGTTGATGATAACGACTGTCGGGGCCCCGATTCCAAGTCACATCGATCTAGCCGGTAACACCTCATATCACCTTGCGGCATCACGCACGGTATTCCCACAGATGTCGCCTTACCATGGCCCGGGACCGTTTGCGTCTTTTGGCTCACGTATATGATAGTGTCGCTAGCATCCATATGACAGAGAACCCGGGCCGACATGACTAGTCGTGAACCCAAAGTGGCACTAACTTACGGGGACAGGCATACATGAATCAACATCGAGCATGTCGGTCAGCAGCGTGCGAATCCGGGCTGTAGCACTGGGCTAACAGGACTCCGATGAACCGGGCTGTAGCAGGCTAGGCAGGACTCTGGATGTCACCGCGTGACATTTCCCTGAAGGGACAGACACAGGAACGAAGTGAATCACATGCTGGCCAGTCAAGTGTTCCGGAGTAGTAGTGCTAGGCTAGCAGGACTCCGGTGAACCGGGCTGTAGCGGACTACTATGGCTCATGGAAGCACAAGACTACATTTCCCCATAAGAGAGGCTACCAAGGATAAACAACTAGGTTGTCGGATCCCACACATACCAAGCATTTCAATCATACACACAATATGCTCGATATGTGCAAATACAACATGGCATCACAACAAGACTCTACGACTCAGAGTATTTATTCATTAGGCTCTGAAGAGCCAGATAATACAAACATGGGTCTCATGACCCAACATTCAGAGCATACAAGTCAAAGCACATGCGGAAGCTTAACATGTCTGAGTACAGACATCTACAAATGAAAAAGGCTGAGAAGCCTGACTATCTACCAGATCCTGCCGAGGGCACAAGATCGTAGCTGAGGTATCAAGCTAAACGTTGAAGTCCACACGGAACTACTAGCAAGACTGACGTCTCTCTGCAAAACAAAAAACAAGCAAACGTGAGTACAAATGTACCTAGCAAGACTTACATCAGAACTACCTACATATGCATCGGTATCAACAAAGGGGTGGTGGAGTTTAACTGCAGCAAGCCAGCTTTGACTCGGTGGCTATCCTAACTATGACTGCAAGTAACTCTTTTGAGGTGGCGCACACGAGTCCACATATTCACCATATCAATACACCACTATGGATTCGCTCCCGTCTCCCTACGAGAACGCCATCCATAGCACTCACGCTTATCTTGCGCATTTTAGAGTATCCACTTTCACTTGTCTATGAACTATACAGGAAACCCAGAAGTCCTTTACCGCGGATACGGCTATTCGAATAGATCATATTAACAATGCAGGGGTGTACTTCGTCACACACGCTCTCGCCACTTACCACCATGTACACGTCGTGTACCTCGGTAACCTTCAAGGGGAAGCCTGGCGAGGGGGTCGGCCATGACCTGACTAACCACACAAGTCTCTTGTCCAGGTTTATCGCCTATTCGGGTTCCATCCGCAAGGAGATCCGGCCGGGGTGTCGCTCACGGCCCCAAACGATGTGTGCAGGGTTCCCGAGCCCACCATCCGGGTGCCACTCGGTACACCAGGCCACGTGTGCCTAGTCTGTCTCAAGCCCACCTGTACCGGGTGCCACTTGGTAGACTACTAACACTACCTACAAACACCAGAAACTAGTTGCAACTCCTGGACAGAGATCGAGGCGGTTAATAAGCCGAGAGGGGTCGAGTTACCGGAACCCAATGTGTGGTAGTAACTGTTCATGGATCACAAACACAGAACTCAGTTCCTGAGGACGGCTTCAATGAGACAACCCACCATGTACTCCTACATGGCCTCTCACCACTACCTTTACCAAATCGTGTTCACACACTTAGCTCTCACACAGTAGGACATGTTCACCACTTTCCAATTCATTCCCGATGAATCAGACCCGACTCATCTCTAAGCAGTAGCAGGCATGACAAACAAGCATGAATGAGTAGGCACATCAGGGCTCAAACAACTCCTACTCATGCTAGTAGGTTTCATCTATTTACTGTGGCAATGACAGGTCATGCAGAGGATAAGGGGTTCAGCTACCGCAGCATGTAACAGTTGAATCATTGTTGTCCTAATGCAGTAAAAGAGAGCAGGAGCGAGAGAGTGGGATTGTATCGGAATGAGCAAGGGGTTTTGCTTGCCTGGCACTTCTGAAGATAGCAATTAGACTTCATTAGTGTCAACGATTGAATCGTTGGAACGTCGTCTACTAAGAGGGGACAAACACCGGCAATAGAGAGGAAACACAATCAATGCAATGCAACAATATGATGCATGAATGTGACATGGTAATATGCTATGAATTGAGCTAATGCAGCTAGCAACAGAAAGGTTTGGGTTGATTTGAACTCAAGGTTCAAATTCAAGTTCAAACTATGAATTCAAATAGTGCATTATCATGTTTTGGACTAAACAGTGATGTTAAGTTGTTCAAACATGCATGAAAATGCCATATTCAGATTCCTTGGATTTTTCTGATCATTTTTCATATATAATTTATTTCATTCTGAGTTACAGTTGATTTTCTATGATTTTTAGAAGTTTTAAACATTTTCTAGAATTTCCTGGCTATTTAAAATTAAACTACTTCCAGAAAATGTAATACTGCGTCAACAAGGCGTCAGGCTGACGTCAGCAGGGACAACAGGGTCAATCCTGACGGCTGGGACCCACATTTCATTGGCTCAGAGTTAACTGGAAGTTAATCTCGTGTTGACTGGGATTTGACCCACCGCGGGGCCCGCTGTCAGTGACTGCGTTGTGTAATTAGCAGTGTGGTTAGGCCCTAATGGCGTGGTTAGCCGGTGGCTTAACGACGGCGGCCACACCGTGCGGCGGCGGCTCGCCGGAGTGGCTCTAAGGCAGCGGCAGAGCGCGCTGAGGGCACTGGGGGGAAGCCCAGGCCCGTGCGCATCTAGGGAGGCCGCGTGGCTGCCGGGGATGGACTGTTGCGGCGGCGGCAGCGAGGTTAGCGGCGGCCGGAGCTCGGCCGTGTACGGGCAGGGTGCTGTGGTGCACTATCAATCCAAAGGAAGGGCTGGCCAGCGTCGCTGGGCTACCCGGAGCTCGACGGACAGCCGTGAAAGGTGGAACGAGCTCCGCAGCAAGCAGAGCATCAGCCATGGCGGACGGCGGCGCTCGGGTACGGCGGCTGGCACGAATAGAGGGCGTAATCGAGCTCGGGGAGAGGGGGTTACGACGCGGGAGCTCACGGTGGTTGCAGAGGTTGTCGAAGCGGGCTCGGGGAAGGCTTGACGGCGTCGGAATCCCGGCGGCGATCTCCTGTGGCCGAGGAAGAAGATAAGGACGTCGAGGGTGTTGCGGTGTTTCCCAGCTCACGTGGCTTGCTGGGGTAGATGGGGACGGCGTGGCGGAGCTCTCGAGCACGTTGGAAGGGCGAGGGAGGGCCGGTGGTCGTGGCAACAGCGAGCGGCGGCGACGGCATACTCGGCCATGGGGGGGAACAGAGGAGCGAGGGGGAGGGGAGGTCCAGAGAGCGAGGGAGAAGTGAGAGGGGGTCGGGGAGGTGCCGTGGCACTTGTTGAGGCGTCCAGAAGCGGCGGAAGCAGGAGGTGGCCTCGCGCGCGGCGACCACACGCCCGGCGTCCCTCTGGCGTCCTTCTGGCGCGAGGTGGGAGACGGTGGCGGCTCTAGTGGGCTGGGCCAGCTCCTGGGCCGTGGTGGGGCGCCAGGTAAGTCCAGGTGAGGGCCCAGTGGCCTTCTCTCTCTCTTACTTAATTGTTTCTGTTTTCTATTTTGCTATTATGTTTGATTTAGTAAAAATACTAAATCACTTCCGAAACTCCTGAAAATATTTGTGGGCACCTTTTGAATTATTTCCAACAGCCCTCAAATCATTTCAGAATAATCTGAGCATTTAGAATAATTATAGCATTTAAATGCCCAAATTCAAATACTTTATGATTTAATCCAATGATCCAAAATATTCTACAAAAATGTTCACTATTTTTGGTTTGGACTCAAAGCCTTGCCAAAATTATCAAACATTGTTGAAGGCATTTTGGGTTCATTGAAAACATTTGAATTTGACCCTAGTTGAGTTCATTTGGTGCTAGGGTTTGTTCATCCGCATTTCAACTTTCGGTGAAAGGTAAACATGATGCAACAACCAAGCTAGTCCAAGTGCATAGCAAGGCTAGGGACGTGACAACTCACCTCCACTAAACAAAAATCTCGTCCCGAGATTCAAGACGTGAGGTAAGAAGACAGAGGGGGTACGAGCTAACATGATCTTCACGATCCAAGTTGCACTTCATAAGAACGTTGATTCGATCACCATCTTTGTCTTGATGTCTTGCCCTAAGAACTCAAACCAACAAGACAACAAGAGGAAAGGAAAAACTGTAGAAGGGTCGATCTTCTCAAATATCAAACAACTCAGGATCAACTCATGGAGGGAGGCATTGAAACATCTCTCGAGCTGAGAGGCAAAACATGCACTAGGAGGGACGGAAGAGACAATTTGACGAGGGTTTCAAAGTAGCGAGGAAAATTGCCATGATTCCATAACGGGGCACCTTAGGGATGGTGGCTCATAGAAACATCCCTTAAGTGGCAAAAAGAATTACTTTTGATTCAGAGATCATTGAAACTCTTCATACCAGCCTAAGGCAATTTACAAATGATCGTTTGAAAGAATTCAAAAAAATGGCACACTCAATTTGGAAAGGAAACTATGGTTATAGAACAACTCGGCAAAATGGAAGGCACATTCCAGTTGATACCAAGGATATAACCTAGTGACTGAGCGTGCTTTCGAGAACTTGAGCATTTCCATATTCATCAAGGTTTTACCAACATCCGAGGATCCTGGCAACACATCATACTACCATGATGAACGGTGATGGAGGATGCAGGTGCAAAGGAGGACGACACTTTCTCAGATTTTTCCTTAGCAATGCCAAAGAAGCAAATCTGGATGATCGACCGAGAGACATTTAGCACTCCGCTTCTAGTGTTCTCCTTGATGTACTAGGTACCACGGTCAATGCTTAAAACATCAACACGGCCATCAAGTAAAGGTCGAACTTCGGAAGCACAAAAATCCATAAGGAACAACTTGTGGAATAAGTCATATGAAATCCTCATGGGAAGTGACCAAACGGCTTAATCAAGATACTACAATAATAGATCTTCCAGCTAGGTGTGTCGGCCAGAACATCAACCTTGTCGGGACCTACATCATAATCTTGGAAAAGTTCCAACCGTCATATCTGCTTGAGATTCAGATCTAGTTGGTAACAGGATATTCCACATAGCATGTCTGGAAAAGAAAATGTGCAACACAACCCGATGAGATGACGTTGCGAGAGTCTCAGGAAATGAACTACGATAGCAAGCTCCAAAATATGAGCTGGTTCTGCTACATACATGTGAACATGTTGTCCAAGACAAGAATGACCACATAGTAGTCTTATAATAAAACACTATCGAGTTCAGGTTAGGTTCCATCATCAAGGATTTCGAAGCCTTTACGCGCGCTAGACTTCTTTTCCTTGAACAAGTCAAACAGTGGCTTAGGGTGCTAGGGAACATATGGAATGAAGGTTGCAAGTCTCCAAACCACAGGATACTTCGCACATATGCATGAATGGCTTGGGATGATTCCAGAGGAAGCAAAAACAAACTTTCTCGGATCCACGGCGACAACTTACATCAAATGCACGTGAATTAGAGGAAGTCACTACTTTCATCCAAACATATGCTTCATGAACGAAACACGAAGATAATGCTTATAAAGTTTCCAATACTAGCTGGATGTTCAACACGAGTCATGGAGAAGGTAGCAGTGTTGCTGATGGGCTCAACAACAATTCATCCAGGTTTCCATGGAGATGGAATTCCATAATTATGTGAACAAGTGATAGCATTGGTCAGACCCAAAAGATATAATGGTGTATTCTCGAGGGATCAACCACGAGTAAGACAACATTATGAACATCGTTGGTTCTGATTGATTTGATGATAGCCCATACTCAAATCAAAGTCTTGATACGACAATAGGTCCAACAACTGATCACAGGGACCAATCGATGAAGATATCATCTATCTTCAACACACGCAAATATATCCCTTGAAATGAATTAAGATGGCAAGCTTTTATCTTCCAACTCTCCAAGTTGTTGTTTAGCTTAACCAACTAGCTCAGGGTATCCAGCACAGATTCTTGGAGAAAGGATGGTTTACAAGAATACCAACATGATCACGAACTCAACATAGCGGTCAGGTGACGACCTGGTGATACTTCTGAGAAGATATTCGGAAAATCACGTACCACCAATATGTTACTAAGCTCGAGAGCAATCTTGCTTTTCAGAGCGAGACGATATGATCAAATAAGCAAGGGATTGACACTATGCTAACTCATTGATCGAAAAGTGCACCTGGAATAAGGACTGGGTAGCACGATCAACCTTAGGATGTGATTCAGTAACCAACACGCTAAGGATGAAATTATTGCCATTCACTACCAAGCAACAAGTTGCTCAGAGTATTGATTTCACACATCACGGTTCACTTGTCGGTATTCCGGTTGTGACAACACGGGACCGAGGAATGAATAATGATGGCGAGAAGTATCACTGCGTCAAGAATCCATAAGAGGTGGTGCAATTCTCATGACACTCTTGACATAAAGATGGTGACATTCCAAGGTAGAACAGATCAAAGGCTGGATTGGCAATTTGATCTGCGGAATACAACTACTTTGACCCAATCCCAGAGATGGACGAGGTACTGGAGTTTGTTTCTCCTAGTCATTCCGGATTAGAATGGCTTGACAGACCTCAAGAATAATAGGCATCGATAACACAAATGCACAATTACTCCTGACTACCAATTGATAGACGAGGGCCAGAAAATAACTAAAGAGGGACAACCCAAAGGAACATATGTTTTTCTGAGTTGAGGATGCATGGATTAGTATGTCGAACATATTCAACATATTTCTTCCGGATAACCCATGCAGAGGAGGAAGGACTGGCAGATTGACGATATAGAATGGAGAACTCATCAAGAGCACTCTTATTGTGACCTTTGGTTCAACGAGGAACTTCTGCCAAGGATGGTTCATGGTATTTGGAAGAATGGTATACCACGGACCTCGAGGACTATCGCAAAGGTTACTAATATCTTAAGGGAACTAGCAAATACTATCAACAGGAGGTAAGTGGAGTGAATATTGGGCTCAAGAACCCAGAAATAGAATGCCTACTAACTAAATGGCATCACGGGATGCTTTCGAGAATAATGGCCAGAATCATCACACTGGGGATACAAAGCATTGCTAGATTACTTAGTGGTTCTCTAAGACGACTGGGGTCATAATAATAGCTCCAACATATATGACGAGGTAACGGAGTACCTCAACACACTGGTTAGTGTGATTAATCCGGCCCAAGGAACATCGGGAACGGAAAGAAAGGATTTGCAATGCATCAGACTATTTAGAGACCCGGGATGACTCGGATAGCATAACGGCTGTAAATGCTCAAAGGATTTGAGACATCCTACAAAATGGTGGCATAGCCACTCAACATCACAATATAAACTTTCGGGATCAATGGTCAACATACGGAAGTAGTAGGAACTGAACTGAGGCTTAAATCCATCAATCCTATGAGTCTACGGATTAGTAACACGTGATCCTGATAGAAAGACAAGAATCCTAGTTCTTAATCCCCGTAGAAGAGAAGGGGTTGACTCAGATCAGAAAGCCATGAGGTATAAGGAGTAAAAAGAGCCTTACGTTCCCTCCCACAATCAATTCCCTTATATAACTAAAGCATTTCTAGACTCAACTTCGACCAGTTTGGCTTGGTAATCCTACAGGCAGTCAGGCTCTGATACCAAAGCTGTCGGGGCCCCGATTCCAAGTCACATCGATCTAGCCGGTAACACCTCATATCACCTTGCGGCCTCACGCATGGTATTCCCACAGGTGTCGCCTTACCATGGCCCGGGACCGTTTGCGTCTTTTGGCTCACGTATATGATAGTGTCGCTAGCATCCATAAGACAGAGAACCCGGGCCGACATGACTAGTCGTGAACCCAAAGTGGCACTAACTTACGGGGACAGGCATACATGAATCAACATCGAGCATGTCGGTCAGCAGCGTGCGAATCCGGGCTGTAGCACTGGGCTAACAGGACTCCGTGAACCGGGCTGTAGCTGGCTAGGCAGGACTCCGGATGTCACCGCGTGACATTTCCCCGAAGGGACAGACACAGGAACGAAGTGAATCACATGCCGGCCAGTCAAGTGTTCCGGAGCAGTAGTGCTGGGCTAGCAGGACTCCGGTGAACCGGGCTGTAGCGGACTACTATGGCTCATGGAAGCACAAGACTACATTTCCCCATAAGAGAGGCTACCAAGGATAAACAACTAGGTTGTCGGATCCCACACATACCAAGCATTTCAATCATACACACAATATGCTCGATATGTGCAAATACAACATGGCATCACAACAAGACTCTACGACTCAGAGTATTTATTCATTAGGCTCCGAAGAGCCAGATATTACAAACATGGGTCTCATGACCCAACATTCAGAGCATACAAGTCAAAGCACATGCGGAAGCTTAACATGTCTGAGTACAGACATCTACAAATGAAAAAGGCTGAGAAGCCTGACTATCTACCAGATCCTGCCGAGGGCACAAGATCGTAGCTGAGGTATCAAGCTAAACGTCGAAGTCCACACGGAACTACTAGCGAGACTGACGTCTCTCTGCAAAACATAAAATAAGCAAACGTGAGTACAAATGTACCCAGCAAGACTTACATCAGAACTATCTACATATGCATCGGTATCAACAAAGGGGTGGTGGAGTTTAACTGCAGCAAGCCAGCTTTGACTCGGTGGCTATCCTGAACTATGACTGCAAGTAACTCTTTTGAGGTGGCGCACACGAGTCCACATATTCACCATATCAATACACCACTATGGATTCGCTCCCGTCTCCCTACGAGAACGCCATCCATAGCACTCACGCTTATCTTGCGCATTTTAGAGTATCCACTTTCACTTGTCTATGAACTGTACAGGCAACCCAGAAGTCCTTTACCGCGGACACGGCTATTCGAATAGATCATATTAACCCTGCAGGGGTGTACTTCGTCACACACGCTCTCGCCACTTACCACCATGTACACGTCGTGTACCTCGGCAACCTTCAAGCGGAAGCCTGGCGAGGGAGTCGGCCACGACCTGACTAACCACACAAGTCTCTTGTCCAGGTTTATCGCCTATTCGGGTTCCATCCGCAAGGAGATCCGGCCGGGGTGTCGCTCACGGCCCCAAACGATGTGTGCAGGGTTCCCGAGCCCACCATCCGGGTGCCACTCGGTACACCAGGCCACGTGTGCCTAGTCTGTCTCAAGCCCACCTGTACCGGGTGCCACTTGGTAGACTACTAACACTACCTACAAACACCAGAAACTAGTTGCAACTCCTGGACAGAGATCGAGGCGGTTAATAAGCCGAGAGGGGTCGAGTTACCGGAACCCAATGTGTGGTAGTAACTGTTCATGGATCACAAACACAGAACTCAGTTCCTGAGGACGGCTTCAATGAGACAACCCACCATGTACTCCTACATGGCCTCTCACCGCTACCTTTACCAAATCGTGTTCACACACTTAGGTCTCACACAGTAGGACATGTTCACCACTTTCCAATTCATTCCCGATGAATCAGACCCGACTCAACTCTAAGCAGTAGCAGGCATGACAAACAAGCATGAATGAGTAGGCACATCAGGGCTCAAACAACTCCTACTCATGCTAGTGGGTTTCATCTATTTACTGTGGCAATGACAGGTCATGCAGAGGATAAGGGGTTCAGCTACCGCAGCATGTAACAGTTGAATCATTGTTGTCCTAATGCAGTAAAAGAGAGCAGGAGCGAGAGAGTGGGATTGTATCGGAATGAGAAAGGTGGTTTTGCTTGCCTGGCACTTCTGAAGATAGCATTGAGACTTCATTAGTGTCAACGATTGAATCGTCGGAACGTCGTCTACTGAGAGGGACAAACACCGGCAACAAAGAGGAAACACAATCAATGCAATGCAACAATATGATGCATGAATGTGACATGGCAATATGCTGTGAATTGAGCTAATGCAGCTAGCAACAGAAAGGTTTGGGTTGATTTGAACTCAAGGTTCAAATTCAAGTTCAAACTATGAATTCAAATAGTGCATTATCATGTTTTGGACTAAACAGTGAGGTTAAGTTGTTCAAACATGCATGAAAATGCCATATTCAGATTCCTTGGATTTTTCTGATCATTTTTCATATATAATTTATTTCATTCTGAGTTACAGTTGATTTTCTATGATTTTTAGAAGTTTTAAACATTTTCTGGAATTTCCTGGCTATTTAAAATTAAACTACTTCCAGAAAATGTAATACTGCGTCAGCAAGGCGTCAGGCTGACGTCAGTAGGGTCAATCCTGACGGCTGGGACCCACATGTCATTGGCTCAGAGTTAACTGGAAGTTAATCCCGTGTTGACTGGGATTTGACCCACCGCGGGGCCCGTTGTCAGTGACTGCGTTGTGTAATTAGCAGTGTGGTTAGGCCCTAATGGCGTGGTTAGCCGGCGGCTTAACGACGGCGGCCACACCGTGCGGCGGCGGCTCGCCGGAGTGGCGCTAAGGCAGCGGCAGAGCGCGCTGAGGGCACTAGGGGGAAGCCCAGGCCCGTGCTTATCTAGGGAGGCCGCGTGGCTGCCGGGGATGGACTGTTGCGGCGGCGGCAGCGAGGTTAGCGGCGGCCGGAGCTCGGCCGTGTACGGGCAGGGTGCTGTGGTGCACTATCAATCCAAAGGAGGGGCTGGCCAGCGTCGCTGGGCTACCCGGAGCTCGACGGACAGCAGTGAAAGGTGGAACGAGCTCCGCAGCAAGCAGAGCATCAGCCATGGCGGATGGCGGCGCTCGGGTACGGCGGCTGGCATGACTAGAGGGCGTAATCGAGCTCGGGGAGAGTGGGTTACGACGCGGGAGCTCACGGTGGTTGCAGAGGTCGTCGAAGCGGGCTCGGGGAAGGCTTGACGGCGTCGGAATCCCAGCGGCGATCTCCTGTGGCCGAGGAAGAAGATAAGGACGTCGAGGGCGTTGCGGTGTTTCCCAGCTCACGTGGCTTGGTGGGGTAGATGGGGACGGCGTGGCGGAGCTCTCGAGCACGTTCGAAGGGCGAGGGAGGGCCGGTGGTCGTGGCAACAGCGAGCGGCGGCGACGGCATACTCGGCCATGGGGGGACAGAGGAGCGAGGGGGAGGGGAGGTCCAGAGAGCGAGGGAGAAGTGAGAGGGGGTCGGGGAGGTGCCGTGGCACTCGTGGAGGCGTCCAGAAGCGGCGGAAGCAGGAGGTGGCCTCGCGCGTGGCGATCACACGCCTGGCGTCCCTCTAGCGTCCTTCTGGCGCGAGGTGGGAGACGGTGGCGGCTCTGGTGGGCAGGGCCAGCTCCTGGGCCGTGGTGGGGCGCCAGGTAAGTCCAGGTGAGGGGCCCAGTGGCCTTCTCTCTCTCTTACTTAATTGTTTCTGTTTTCTATTTTGCTATTATGTTTTGATTTAGTAAAAATACTAAATCACTTCCAAAACTCCTGAAAATATTTGTGGGCACCTTTTGAATTATTCCAACAGCCCTCAAATCATTTCAGAATAATCTGAGCATTTAGAATAATTATAGCATTTAAATGCCCAAATTCAAATACTTTATGATTTAATCCAATGATCCAAAATATCTACAAAAATGTTCACTATTTTTGGTTTGAACTCAAAGCCTTGCCAAAATTATCAAACATTGTTGAAGGCATTTTGGGTTCATTGAAAACATTTGAATTTGACCCTAGTTGAGTTCATTTGGTGCTAGGGTTTGTTCATCCCCATTTCAACTTTTGGTGAAAGGTAAACATGATGCAACAACCAAGCTAGTCCAAGTGCATAGCAAGGCTAGGGACGTGACAACGACGGCGATAGATTTCCCTCTCCGGAGCCCCGAACGGACTCCAAATCAGTCCTCCCGAGAGGTTTTAGGGCTTGGCGGCGGCTCCGTATCGTAAAATGCGATGAATCCTTCTCTCTTATTTTTTTCTCCCCGAACACGAATATATGGAGTTGGAGTTGAGGTCGGTGGAGCGTCAGGGGGCCCACGAGGCAGGGGACGCGCCCCCACCCTCGTGGACAGGGTGTGGGCCCCCTGACGTGGATTCTTCTTCCAGTATTTTTAATATTTTCCAAAAATATGTTCCGTGGAGTTTCAGGTCATTCCGAGAACTTTTGTTTCTGCACATAAATAACACTATGGAAAGTCTGCTGAAAACAGCGTCAGTCTGGGTTAGTTCCATTCAAATCATGCAAGTTAGAGTCCAAAACAAGGACAAAAGTGTTTGGAAAAGTAGATACGACGCAGACGTATCAGCACGCTCCCCCAGCTTGGAGATGAATCATCCCAACGAAGTCACACAGCCCGCGAGCTTCTGCATTTCCTTCAGGGTTTGCAGCGGGCCCATGTCTTCTATTGCCTTGACCTTCTCCAGATTGGCCTCGATCCCTCGGTGTGACACGAGGAAGCCCAGCAGCTTGCTGGAAGGGACACCAAACACACACTTCTCTGGGTTGAGCCGCAGGTCCACCTGGCGCAGGCTGGTGAAGGTCCCCTCTAGGTCCTGAATAAGGGTTCTTGCTTCCTGAGATTTTACCATGATGTCATCGACATAGGTTTCTGCGTTCCTCCCTAGCTGCTGGCCCAGGACGATGTGCATCAACCGCTAGAAGGTCGCCCCTGCGTTGCTTAGTCTGAACGACATGCAGGTGTAGCAGTATTCCCCGCATGGGGTGAAGAAGGCCGTATTCTCTAGGTCCTCCACCGCCATCTTGATCTGGTGGTAGCCCGAGAATGCATCCAGGAAGAAGAGCAGGTCGCACTCGGCGATGGAGTCGATGATCTGGTCGATGCACGGAAGTGGGAACGGGTCTTGGGGGCAGGCTTTGTTGAGGTTGGTGAAGTCGACACACATGCTTTCCTTCCCGCCCTTCTTGCGGACAACGACGGGGTTTGCCAGCCATTTCGGGTACCGTACCTTGCGAATGACACCTTCCGCTTCTAGCTTGTGAGTTTCTTGGATGATGAAGGCCTGCTTCTCCGTGGATTGCCGCTGCGCCTTCTGCTTTACGGGGCGCACATTGGGGCACACCCTTAAGCGATCCTCGATTACCCCCTAGGGACCCCCACGAGCTGCTTGGGCTCCCAGGCGAATACCTCCTTGTTTGCGCGCAAGAACTTTACCAATGCCTCCTCTTGGCCTGGGTCGAGGTTGGCACCTATGGTGAAGGTGGCTCCCGAGGACCCATCTTCCTCGACCGAGACTTGTTTCGTCTCGGCCCGATCTTGAGTGAACAACTGCTTTTTCTTTGCCGGCGCGGCCTCCTCATCCCCCGGGGCAGCTTTGTCGGCTGGGTGCGCTGCCGCTGCGGCCCTGAAGGCGAGCTTGAGGGCAGCCAGTGCCTCCTTGGTGTCTCCAGCCACGATGAGGACGCCACTGCTGCCCGGCATCTTCATGAGCTTGTAGGTCGGATGGGTCGCCGCCATGAACTGGGCTAAGGCAGGGTACCCGAGGATGGCGTTTTACGGGAGGCCAATGCGGGCGATGTCGAAGTCGATCAGCTCAGTGCGGTAGTTATCTCGGGTATCGAAGGTGACCGGAAGGCGTATTTGCCTCAGGGGGCTGGTGGACCCGTTGCCGACCACGGAGAAAGGCTTGGTGGGGCGGAGCCGGCCATGCGGCACGTGAAGCAAGCCAAAAGCTTCCACCGAGAGCACGTTGAGGCCCGCTCCACCGTCGATGAGCATCTTGGTCATGGCGACGTGGCAGATGGTGGGCGTGCAAAGCATTGGGAGCGCACCTGAGCCGGCAGTGGTGGCGGGATGATCCCCTAAGTCAAAGGTGAGGTCGGCCTTGGGCGCCGCCCATCATGGACGGGCTCCCTGCTGCACAGAGGCGACGCCGATCTGGCGGAAGAAATGCTTGACGTGGCGGTCCGAGGGTGGCGCTTGCGAGCCGCGGAGGAGGTCCGCGACGGCAACAGGCGCGTGTGCTACGAAGCGTGCGACTAAAAGGCCGTGCAGCTCTTCCCAAGAAGCCACGGAAGATCCTGGCAGTTTGAGCAACCAAGCGCGCGACGCGCCAGCGAGGGCCATGGGGAACTAGTTCGCCATGACCCTGTCATCGCCTCCCGCCTCCAGGATGGCCTCCTTTTAAGCCAGCAGGAAGGCCGAGTGATTAGCCGCACCGTCGAAGCGAGGTGGCAACTCCGGCTTGAACTTGGGCGGCCACCGCACCGGTCGTAAGGCGGGGGTGAAGGCTCTGAGCCCCCTGGCACCGTCGTGCTCGCCCATCGATCCAGTCGGTGGAGCAGCGCCAGCCATGGGGACCGAATGGAGAGCGGAGGCGGAGGAGGAGCGGAACTTCGGCACACCCCCAACCTGGCGCGCCAAATGTCGGATTCTGGGTTCCAGCAAACCCTTGAGGTTCGAACATTTGGGTGCGCACGAAGATCTCCCTATCTCTAGCTCGCTCTCGCCACGATCTCAGGGCTTAACTCGTCGAACATAAAGAACAAGTGACACAAGGGTTTATACTTGTTCGGGCCACCGTTGTGGTGTAATACCCTACTCCAGTGTGGTGTGGTGGATTGCCTTGCAGGCTGAGGATGAACAAGTACAAGGGAAGAACAGCCTCCCGAGGAGAGGTGTTCTTGAGCTCGGTGAGCTTGGTTGATCTTCCATGATGGTGGCTAGTCCTATATATAGAGGCTCGGGTCCTCTTCCCAAATATTAGGCAGAAAGGGATCCCACAACGACCAATTTGAAGGGGGACAACTAGTACAAGTTATCCTGACAAAAGGTGGTCTTCACCTGCCAAAGACTCTGGTGGTGACGCCGTCGTGGGCTCCATGGTGACCTCCGTGCTGTCGTCCTGCTGGTCTTGGTCTCGTTGCACCAATATGGAATCCTTTTCTTGATGCCTCGGGAATCCTCGCCTGCGCTTGCCCCTTTAGCACCAAAGAGGCAGCGAGTACACTACGCCCGCTGGCGCCCGCCTGGCCATGGTCGTCATGACTCACGTCATGAGCACCTCGCGAGGCGCCCCTTGCATTGATATCTCCGCTCCTCGGGAGCCAGCCTAGGGAGGCTACCCCTGAGGAGGTCTAGTGTCGTCTGCCTCGCGAGGCTTGGCCCCTAGTGAGGGTATTGTGTGGTTGTTGATGAAGAGGGGCTGTACCAGGCCGCTGGAGGAGCCACGCCCCGGGCCGCAGGCAGGCAAGTCTAGGTACCCCCATTCCCAAGACGCCGACAAATGCTGCCACCAGCCCCATGGCGCACAAGCAGCAGGCTTTGTCGATGCAGCCCTCTATGCGGTGTGATGGGCACACTGCCACTCCATCGCTGACTCTGGTGGCTGCTTCGTCTTCTCATGCTCGTCGTAGCCCGGTGAACGCGCAGGCTACGTTGCTCATGGCGCGTGAGCTCCTGCGCTACCGCCTGACCGACGACCTCTATGAGGACTAGCTGGACCGCATCGCCGAGCTCGCTAGCGCCGCGGGAGAGGTCCCTACACTGTAACGCTCGCTACCTCCCCCGCCACGCCTTGCGGGTGACGTGGCCCACGGTGCACCTCCTCTGCCTCCCAGGCAAGACGTCATCCCCGAGCGAAGGCGTGAGGCTCCAGGGCGCGACCCGCCTCGCAGGGCGCCAGCGCGTGACGAGGAAAGCTGCCAGGGGGTGCAACATCCGCAAGGAGAGGCGCGTGCGCTCCCAGCATCGTGACTTCAAGACTGTGTGCCGCCCGAAGCAGTGGTGCGTGAGCGCCAAGATCAGGTTCCACCTACTCGCGCGGGCCCTGTTGAGTGTGGCAGGCTGCCGCATTTTCACCCTCGAGCTGCGCCGCGTTGTCTGGCCAGAGAAGTTCTAGCCAGACCTGTCGCCGCGCTATGATGGCACCCCCGACCCTGCCAAGTTCCTGCAGCTCTACGAGCTGAGCATCGAGGTGGCCAGCGGTGACGAGAAGGTCACGGAAAACTGGTTTCCCATGGCCCTCAAAGATGGCGCGCGCTCGTGGCTCCTGAACCTCCTGGTGGGATCGATTTCCTCGAGGGATGAGATGCGGGAGCGTTTCATCGCCAACTTCCAGGGCACTGCCGACCGCCCACCGGCCGTGGGTGACCTGCGGCGCATCAAGAAGCAGCCAGGAGAGACCTTGCACAAATACATCCAGCGCTTCAACAGTGTTCGCCTCAAGATCCCCAAGGTGTCAGATGAGGCCATCATCTTGGTGTTCACTGACGGCGTCCGGGACGTCAAGATGAAGGAGGAGCTCGCCATACACAAGGACCTGTGCACGGCTCTGGAGATGTTCAACATGGCAACCAAGTGTGCGAGAGCCGAGGAAGGTCGCCTCTCTCTCCTGGAGCTTCCCGAGGCTGACCCAGAAGACAAGAAAGCCAAGGACAAGGATGTGAAGCACAAGGGGCCAACTGTGCTCGCGGCTGAACCAGAGATGAAGCGTGGCTGTGACCACCCGGAGTCATCCAAGGGCAACCGCCCGTTCTGCGTCTTCCACAACATGCACAACCACAAAAACAATGACTGCCAAGAGTTCAGGGCCATCCGCGATGGGCGCATTGGTCGTAGCCCTGAGCGCAACGACCGAGGCTATGACCATGGAGGAGGCCGAGGTGGAGGATGCTGGGACAACCGCGACCCCGTCAGGTCTAGCGCGATCAGGATCGTGAGTACCACTGGCAGGGCTAGCCTCACGAGGCCACCTAGAGGGATCAGCCTCGTGAGGACCGTCCTCAGGGCAACGCAGGCCTTTCTCCGCTACCGCCACCGTCGAGAAGGAATGATGAGCACCACCAAGATGATGGGGCTGGGTGCTTCCAGGAGCCTCGTGCGATCACTTGCAACCTAGGCGGCCCTTAGGCCCCTGCCACTCATCGCATCTTCAAGCAGTTTGCTCGCGATGTGAACGCGGCCCTCCCAAAGCTCCAAGCAACGTGCCCGCTCAGGAGGTCCAAGTACACCATCACCTTTGACTCTGCTGACCAGCTCAAGTGCGCGGCCACTGTCGGCGTCCTCCCGATGCTCTGCTCGCCTACCATTAGCAACGTCCTCGTCACCAAGACACTCAGCGATGGCGGCGCGGGGCTCAATGTTCTCTTCGTCGAGACGTTCGACCGGCTCCAGGTGTCGTACGACTAGCTTCTGCCCACCAAGCCCTTCTAAGGAGTGACCGACGGCTCCACCACCCTGATATGGCAGATCCACGCCCCTTTCAACTTCGGCAAGTGCAACAACTACCGCACTGAGCTCATCGACTTCGACGCCGCCCACATCCTCCTCCCGTACAATGCCATCCTCGGGTATCCGACCCTGGCCACGTTAATGGCGGCGACTCATCATGGATACAATGTCGTCAAGATGCCGGGGAGCTGTGGCATCATTACGGTCGCCTGCGAGGAGAAGGACGCAGTGTGCTCTCTCGAGCGCGTCTACCATGCCGCGGTGGTCGAGGAACCAGATGATGAGGGCGTTGTCTACCCTCCTGAGTCTGTCCGCAAGAACAAGAAGCTGCTACTCCGCCAAGGACCTCAGGAGGGTGAGGTGCCTGATAGCTGCGCCTCAGGACCTGCGCCCACTGATGGGGCGCTTTCCCCTCTTGCATAGCAAGGCGCGCCTGGCGCCCCTCTCAGGCTGGGCTCGAGGGCTCTCCTCTGGAGGGCCTCCGACCTGGCCATCGTCACGAGGGTGGCATGATACGTCCATTTTGCATCATGTTTTCTTACTATTATTTATAATGTTTTATCCATAATAATGCTTTTTGGTGTAATTCTAATGCCTTTTCTCTCATAATATGCAAGGTATACACAAAGAGGGAGAATTCTGGTAGCTGGAAATCTGGACCTGAAAAAGCTACGTCAGGCTACCTATTATGCACAAACTCGAGCCAAAACTTCACGAGGATTTTTATGGAATATTTAAGAATTATTGGAGCAAATAACTACCATAGGGGGCCCACCAGGTGGGCACAACCCACCTGGTTGCGCCAGGGAGCCCAGGCGTGCCCTGGTGGGTTGTGCTCACCCAGGACCACCTCCGGTGCCCATCTTCTGGTATATAGGTCATTTTCACCTAGGAAAAAATAGGAAGAAGACTTTTGGGATGGAGCACCGCCGTCTCAAGGCGGAACTTGGGCAGGAGCACTTTTGCCCTCCAGCGCAGCGATTCCGCCAGGGGAACTTCCCTCTCGGAGCGGGAAATAATCGTCATCATCATCAACAACTCTCCCATCTTGGGGAGGGAAATCTCCATCAACATCTTCAACAGCACCATCTCATCTCAAATCCTAGTTCATCTCTTGTGTTCAATCTTGTTACCGGAACTATAGATTGGTGCTTGTGGGTAACTAGTAGTGTTGATTACATCTTGTAGTTGATTACTATATGGTTTATTTGGTGGAAGATTATATGTTCAGATCCAATATTCTATTTAATACCCCTCTGATCTTGAGCATGATTATCATTTGTGAGTAGTTACTTTTGTTCTTGAGGTCACGGGAGAAATATGTTGCAAATAATCATCTGAACTTGACATGTGTTCGACATTTTGATAGTGTGTATGTTGTGATTCCCTTAGTGGTGTCATGTGAACATCGACTACATGACACTTCACCATATTTGGGCCTAAGGGAATGCATTGTGGAGTAGCAATTAGATGATGGGTTGCGAGAGTGACAGAAGCTTAAACCCCAGTTTATGTGCTATTCCATAAGGGACCAATTGGATCCAAAAGTTTAATGCTATGGTTAGAATTTATGCTTAATACTTATCTCGTAGTCGCGGATGCTTACGGGAGGGTTAATCATTAGTAGGAGGTCTGTTCAAGTAAGAACAGCACCTAAGCACCGGTCCACCCACATATCAAATTATCAAAGTAGCGAACACAAATCGAACCAACATGATGAAAGTGACTAGATGAAATTCCCGTGTACCCTCAAGAACACTTTGCTTATCATAAGAGACCGTTTTGGCCTGTCCTTTGTCTCAAAAGGATTGGGCCACCTTGCTGCATTTTTGTTACTACTATCCTTACTTGCTCGTTACAAATTACCTTGCTATCAAACTACTCCGCTACTTACAATTTCAGCACTTGCAGACATTACCTTGCCGAAAACCACTTGTCATTTCCTTCTGCTCCTCATTGGGTTCGACACCCTTACTTATCGAAAAGAGCTACAATGGATCCCCTATACTTTTGGGTCATCAAGGCTATTTTCTGGCGCTGTTGCCAGGGAGTGAAGCACCTTTGGTAAGTGGAATTTTGTAAGGAAACATTTATATAGTGTGCTGAAATTTATTGTCACTTGTACTATGGAAAACAATCCTTTGAGGGGTTTGTTCGCTGTATCTTCACCTCGTCCAGAACCACAATTAGCTACCCCTCGACCTACTACACCTACTAAAAATATTGAATATGAAATTCCTTCGGGTATGATAGAACTACTGCTAGCTAATCCTTATGCAAGATATAGAACTGAACATGCTGATATGCACTTGATATATGTAGAACAAATTTGTGGATTGTTCAAGCTTGCAGGTTTACCCAGAGATGAAGTCATGAGGAAGGTTTTCCGTTTATCTTTGAAGGGAAAAACATTGGCATGGTATAGGCTATGCGGTGATATTGGATCTTGGAAAGGGAATCGATTGAAATTGGAGTTCCACCAAAAAAATTATCCTATGCATCTAGTTCATAGTGCTCGGAATTATATATATAATTTTTGGCCTCGTGAAGGAGAAAGTATCGCTCTAGCTTGGGGGAGGCCTAAGTCAATGTTATATTCATGCCCCAATCATGAGCTCTCAATAGAAATCATTGTCCAGAATTTTATGCTCGGCTTTCTCGTAATGATCAAACCATACTTGATACTTCTTGTGATGGTTCTATTATAAAGAAGACTATTGAATTCCGGTGGGATATTTTGGAAAGAATTAAATGCAACTCTGAAGATTGGGAACTCAACAAAGGTAAAGAGTCAGGTATTAAACTTAAATATGATAGTCTTAAATCCTTTATGGATACCAATGCTTTTCAAAAGTTTAGCACTAAATATGGACTTGACTCTGAGATAGTAGCCTCCTTTTGTGAATGATTTTCTACTCATGTTGATCTCCCTAAAGAGAAGTGGTTTAAATATCACCCACCTATTAAAGAAGAAATCAACGAACCAGAACCAGTTAAAGAAGAAACTATAATTTACAATGTTGATCCAGTTGTTCCTTCTGCTTATAATGAGAAACCACCTTTCCCTGTTAGGGTAAAGGAACATGTTAAAGTTTCCACTGTGGTTAACAAAAGCTATATTACAACACCTAAACCTAATGAAGAAATTAAAGTAGAACCTAGTATTACTATGGCTAAAGATCTCTTGGAAGAAGATATGGATGCGCATGTTATTTACTTCGATGAAGAAGCTACTATAATTGCCAAACCTGATAAAAAGGATAAACCTAGAGATGTTGGCATGCCCGTTATCTCAGTTAAAATAGGAGATCACTGTTATCATGGTTTATGTGACATAGGTGCTAGTCAGAGTGCTATTCCTAACACCTTATATCAAGAAATTATGAAAGACATATCACTCGCAGAGATAGAAGACATAGATGTTACCATTAAACTTCCTAATAGAGACACTATATCACCAACTGGGATTGTTAGAGATGTTGATGTCTTGTGTGGGACAATAAAATACCCTACTAATTTTCTTGTTCTTGGTTCCCTACAAGATGATTTTTGTCCCATTATCTTTGGTAGACCTTTCTTGAACACCGTTAATGCTAAGATAGATTATAAGAAACAAATTGTCGATGTCACTACAGGAATCAGGTAATTTGCCGTCCGCCAAGGCAGACGGCGAAGGCACGGATGGCGGACGGCAAAATGCACCGGCAAAAAAAGGATCGACAAAGACCTTCTTTGTCGTCTGCTTTCTAAAGCGGATGGCAAAGGGGCCTTTGCCATCAGCGGCTGACGACAAAGAAAGCCGACGGCAATAAATTTGTTGTTAGTCCATTAGGTGGCTAACGGCAGTATTTGCCGTCCGCGGACGGCAACGAAGCCACGTGGCAGCCACCTGTGCTTTCTGGAAGGTGACCCATTTGGTCAGTTTGCCTACAGTGGCGGACAGCAAAGAGCCCGTTGCCGTCGGTGGCAGACGGCAAAGTGCCTGCATTGGCTCTTTTTCCTGTTTGTTTTAAATCCAACAATTTTCACAGCAAATATATATGACATATATAGATATATTTCATAGGGTTATTTCACAGCAAACATATGACATATCTAGCACATAAGTTTCATCGTACATACATCTATAGTTCCATCCATTCATACATAGCAAGTTGCACATACACATTGTTCCATCGTAGCAAGCTAAGAATACTAGAAGAGAATGAAAGAAAAAACAAGCACTCCATCATAGCAAGCTAGCTTCCGTGAAGTGAATGAAATCTGCAAAATGGCAAATAAGAAAGTTAGAAGAAGGTGACTAGAAGAACAAGTATATGTCATTTATGAGGTAACTTAGGTGAAATGGATCATTTATGAGCTAACTTAGTTGAAATGGATCGTTTATGAGCTAACTAAGGTGAAATGGATCGTTTATGATCTAACTAAGGTGAAATGGAACATTTGAGCTAACTTAGTAGAAATGGACCGTTTATGAGCTAACCTAGGTGAAATGGATCGTTTATGAGCTAACTTAGGTAAAATGCATCATTTTAGAGCTAACCTAGGTAAGATGGGTCATTTTGGAGCTAACCTAGGTAAAATGCGTCATTTTAGAGCTAACTTGGGTAAAATGGATCATTTATGAGCCAACTAAGGTAAAATTGGTCATTTTAGAGGTAACTTAGGTAAAATGGGTCATTTTAGAGCTAACTTGGGTAAAATGGATCATTTATGAGCTAACTAAGGTAAAATAGGTCATTTTAGAGCTAACTTAGGTAAAATGGATCGTTTATGAGCTAACTAAGGTAAAATGGAGCATTTAGAGCTAACTTAGGTAAAATGGATCGTTTATGAGCTAGCTAAGCTAATTATGCCATTTTTTACATAAGTAAGCTAAGTACATGTCATTATTGAGCAAACCTAGTTAACTAAGCATATTAGAGCTAACTTAGGTAATTTTGGAGGAAACAAAGCTAAGTATAGATCGTTTTAGAGCTAACTTAGGTAAAATGGATGGTTTTGGAGGTCAGTAAGCTTATTAAGTCATTTTGGAGGAAATAAAGCTAAGTCTAGGTCTTTATGCATTTGTTAAGCAAAACACTACAGAAACTTACCGTGATCATGGAGGTGTAGGAGCAGGCTACAAATAATCTTGATCAATATCATCAATAAATGCATAATCATCATCATCACTATCATCAATGACGTGCACATAGGGTTCAGCGGCATCAACATGTGGAAGGCCACCTTGACGTAATCGGTCAAGCATTGACAGGTCATCCGCAGCAGTAACCTCTTCTTGTTCCGGCTCTTCTTGTTCCTCCTCTGGGGTGATGCCGGATTCACTGTCGCTGTCTACTTCAATGTTTTGGGGTGAATTATAGCGGTTCTTGAAACATTTTTTGGAAAGACGTGTCTCTTGGAAGAATTCTCCTTCATATGTGTCCGAGTTAATGTGAGGTTCATAATCCTCTTCCTTTGGGGGAGATAGTCTAGCACGTGGCGGCACTTCATAAACGACATCCCAACCTTTCAGATTTGGATTAGTTTGGCAGGCCCACGATAGATAGTATACTTGGGTCGCCTGTTGAGCCGTAATATAGACATCAAGAACATCTAAATGTGTGCTTTGTTTGATTTCAACTAGCCCTATACGTTCATGATTCCTTCTAGGCTCCTTCGGCTGAAACCAATAACATTTGAAGAGTATGACATTCGGTGGGTTTTCACCATAGAATAGAAGTTCATAAATTACTTCAACTCTCCCATAATACTCGGTACCTCCTTCGCCGATAGCAGATACACAACAATTTGTAGACTTTCGGTTGGCCATAGATAGCTCTTTGCCATAGGTACCAAAGCGATACCCGTTGATGTCGTATTTATCAAATGAACGGACCTTATAGTCAAAACCAGTAGCGACTTGTCTCAATTGGACGTCTATAGACTCTGAATTAGCCTACAAGTTTACGAAAGGATTGTTGCATTAGGCACAAATTAGCGAATGAAATGAAATAGTCTAATAGAAATTACCGTTTGTTTGAACCAAGAGATGAAACCGGGATAGTCGCCTCCTTGCTTTGCGAGAAGCTCATACTATTCGACGGAATCCTTTTGGATCACTTCTCCATGCGAGAAGATGGCGATGTATCGACTGTATGAAATATCCAGGAATAAGAGCAGTTCAAAGGAAATAGAAGTTGCGAAACAATGTGCCGAGAACTTACTCGATGTACGGCCGCACTTCTGTCAGGTTGTTGAAGATATACAACGTAATGGTCCGCCATTCTTCGTTATCCAAAGATACTGGTTTCGAACCACTGGCTGGTGCGACATTCCCTTTGAATAGGCTGAGGTTGGATCCACCCTTTTTAGGGTCGTCAGCATTGTACCGAGGCTTCGGATTATGCAAATGACGATTTTTGGCTTCGTAGTGTGTTGTCACGAAGTTTGCCGCCTCCTCGGTGATGAATGCCTCAGCCATCGATGCTTCAATTCTACGTTTATTTTTACATTTTTGTCAAAGCGTCTTCCACATCCTCTCAGTTGGGTAGCAGCAACGATTTTGCACGGCCCCCCCCCAATCTTGCCTCGGTTGGGAGATGCAAAATCAAATGCTGCATTGGATTAAAGAAGCCCGGTGGAAAGATCTTCTCTAACTTGCAGATCAACTCCTGCGCCAACTCTTCCAGTTCTTCTAGCACGCCAGGCGATAGTTCTTTCACACAAGAACACGGAAGAAATAGCTGAGTTCTGCCAGTACTAGCCATTCATCCTCACGGATGCAGCCACGCAACATCACCGGCATTACCCGCTCAATCCATATGTGCCAATCATGACTCTTGAGACCAAATATCTTAAATTTATCAAGATTCGCTCCCCTCTTTAGATTCGCTGCATACCCATCGGGGAACATCAACTGCTGTTGCACCCTCAAGATAATTTCCCTCATAGTTGGCCTTCCAAGATTGAACCATGCCTTTGGCTTCGTCCTGTTCTGCTTTCCTTTCGGTTCTTTCATGTTTTGTAACGGCCTATCACATAGCGCATCCAGATCGACTCTAGCCTTAGTATTATCCTTTGACTTCCCATCTATGCCGAACAATGTACCAAAAAGTTCCTCGGCGATATTCTTCTCAGTGTGCATCACGTCGATGTTGTGTGGGCAAGGGAGGTCTTTGAAGTAAGGCAGATACCATAAGCATCTCTTGTGAGTCCAGGCGTGTTTAGAATTATACCCCTTGAAGTACCCTGGACGCTCTGGATCTGGCTCGCGAGCGTTTAACTGATCCAAGGTCTGTTGGCCTGTCAACGCAGGTGGTGCAGAGTTTTTGACAACTCTACCTCTGATGAAGTTCTTCTTGTCTTTCCTGAACTTATGGGGAGGATCTAGGAACTTTCTATGCATGTCGAAGCAAGAAAACTTGCGACCGGCCTGAAGCAAACGAAACTCAAGAGCTCCCTTGCATGTGGGGCACGGGGACCTTCCATGCACACACCAGCCAACAAATAGCGCATACGCCGGCAAGTCATGCGTCGAGCACATGTACCAGACATGCATTATGAAGTTCCGTTTGCTATAGGCGTCGTATGTCTTGAACCCATTATCCCAAGCTTCTTGCAATTCGTCCTTAAGCGGCTGCATGTACGCATTCATATTTTCCCCCGGATAGTTAGGCCCTGGAATTATGAACGTCAGGAAAATGTTCTTTCTTTGCATAATCTGTCCGGGGGGGATTGAGTGGAAAGACAAATACGTGCCAACAACTGTATTGGGTTGCCGTTAGACCAAACACACTGAACCCATCCTTGATGACACCGACTCGAGGATGCCTCGGATCTACCGCTTTGCCATCATGTAATTCATCAAACTTCTTCCACGCAACACCATCCGATGTGTGTACCATCATCAGATTCCCATCTGCATCTAGTTCGGTTCTTTTGCCCGTTTTGTGCCATGTCATCTATCTGGCTGTCTCTTCGACCATGAAAAGACGTTGAAGACTTGGTACGATTGGCATATACCGAAGAACACTAACAGGGATTTTGGTCTGCGTCTTCTCACCCATACTGTTGTCTACCACAACATACCTGGAAGACTTGCAAATGGGCCAATAGTTCAAGTCCGCATATTCAAGCCAAAATAAGGCACATCCTTTCTCACAGGCATGTATCTTCTCATAGGGCATCTTAAGAGCACGGAGGATTTTGTTTGACTGGTACAGGTTTGCAGGTAGTACATGGCCTTTGGGTAGAAAGCGTCCAAATACTGTCGTCATTGCGTCGTAGCATTCTCTGCCCAAGTTGAACTAAGCCTTCAGAGCCATTACTTGTGAGATGGCATCCAACTGACAAAGCTCAGTGCGCTCGTGGAGCGGACGTTTTGAAGACTCCAACATTTCATTGAAGGCCTTTGGAGATTCCTCCATCTCCTCGTCCGAATCCTGAGCATCATCAAAGTCTTGCACCATGTTTTCCATCCCGGTACCATGCTCGTCGGTGCAACGACGAACCACCTCAGCTCGGTCACGTTGGGCAGACTCACCATGAAATGTCCACACCGTATAATTGGGCGTAAAACCACTCTTCTGCAGGTGTTTGCCCATTTCAGCCTTTGTCCTCTTTTCCCAATTGTCACACCGGGAACAGGGGCACCAGGTTTTCCTCTGGCCATTTACAAATGCGGCTTGCACAAACGCCTTGGTTTTTGTGAACCATTCAGTACTCCATTTGGTCTGACCAGTGTGACCGGTGTACATCCACGCACGATCACTCATCTTGACTTTCAGAGCTACTCGACACACAACAAAAATATATATATATATAATTCACCATGTATATATTCATTAGTTGATCTAGTTTGCCATTTTTATTACGTCCATGCAACCTACACTCTAATAGGTAATGATAGGTCCTAATCCCACACGAGTATGTGTGGATTGGGTTCATTTTCCCATGCTGTGCTCTGGATCCGACGCAAAATTTGGCAGCACCTCCCCATTGTTCTCCTGATACACGTCTCTGCAATAAACAGAGAGGATGTGTACCCGGAGAACAACAGGGGAGGCACTAACGAAATTTATGCGTCGGATCCGGAGCAAAGCATATGGGAAAACGAACCCAATCTACACATACTCGGGCTGTCCATGGATAGCGTTGGACAATTCGAAAGAATCACGGTTATAAATATGCAAATGCATGCATATTTATAGATGTAACCCTTTCGAACGGGAGACGCATAGTGGTTACGCATACTGATGATTGACACCTATAGCTAGCAAGTTTCATCGGCACGAAGACCGGAAGAGAGCAAATGAAGGGGGGAGGAGCAGATGTCATTTGTGCTCACCAACGAACGCAGGGGCGGAGCTCGTCGAACGCACGGGGATAGGTCATCAAACACCACACCTTCGCAGCGACGAAACAACTGCACATTTGAATCCACCCGATCAACACAAATATGTATGATGTTCTGCATAACAAAATCGAAAAATATATGACCTAACTCATAATTCACAAATATATGACCCCGTCGGCCTCTGGAAGGCCAAAGAGCACCTTCTATACATTCTTCTTTTCTTCTTCTTCTTCTTCTTCCCTCCTCTTCTTGTCCTACACTTTCTTCTTCTTCTTCTTCCCTCCTCTTCTTCTCCTACACTTTCTTCTTCTCCCCTCCTCTTCTTCTCCTACACTTTCTTCTTCTTCTTCTCCCCTCCTCTTCTTCTCCTACACTTTCTTCTTCTTCTTCTCCTACACTTTCTTCTTCTTCTTCTTCTTCTTCTTCTTCTTCTTCTTCTTCTTCTTCTTCTCCCCTCCTCCTCTTCTTTTCTTCTTCTTCTTCTTCTTCTTCTTCCCCTTCTACATATTCTTCTTTTTATCCTCTTCTTTTTTCATCTTTTTTCTACTTCTTTTAATTATATGACTAATTATCTAAAACCCATGCACTAAATCTAACACTAAACCTAACACTAACAATTAAACAGCAAAAAAAGAAAAAAAAAACAGAAAAATAACTCACCGGAGCCGACGGGGGCCGGGGCTTCGCAATGGCAGGGTGGTGGTAGCGACGGGGGCCGCAGGGCTCCGGCCGGGGCGGTGGAGCTCATCAGGTGGGAGGGGGTGGAGCTCATCAGGGGGCGGCGGTGGGCGGCGGCGGCGGCGGGCGGCGTTGTGGTGGCGGCGGGTGGCGGGGGCGGAGGTGGCTGGTGGGGGCGGCGGCGGCGGGTGGCGGGGGCAGCGGCGGGCGGCGGTGGCGTGGTGGCTCGGGGAGGAGAGATCGGGAGAGAAACAGAGAGATCGATGGACGGGCGGGGTGGGTCTCGCCGTTAGTTAGGTTAGATCTTCGCCGTCTGCCCCACCTTTGTCGTCCGCTTTTTTTCTCTTTGCCTTCTGCTAGCAGACGGCAAAGAGGGGGGCTGTTAAGTTTTTTTTAATCAGCTCGTTAGTGGGGGCCACCTCTCTCTTTGCTGTGTGCTAGCTGACGGCAAAGATTCTTTGTCGTGCGCTAGCTGATGGCAAAGAATTGGATGATGGCAAAGACCTTCTTTGACATCAGCCAGTTCTTTGCCGCCCGTTTTCAGTAAGCGGACGGCAAAGACCTTCTTTGCCGTCAGCCAGCAGAAGGCAAAGAATTGGCTAACGGCAAATAAGCTAATTCCAGTAATGTGTTAGTTTTGGTGATGAATCTCATAAGTTTAATTTTTCCAAGTTTAGTAGAAAGCTTCAAGAAAAAGAATTGCCTAGTAAGGATAAATTAATTGGTCTTGCATCTATTGTTGTACCACCTACTGATGCTTTAGAACAATATCTGCTAGACCATGAGAATGATTTACATATGCATGAAAGAAATGAAATAGATAAGATTTTGTTTGAACAACATCCTCTACTTAAATAAAATTTGCCTATTGAAACTCTAGGAGGTCCTCCTCCACCTAAAGGTGATCCTGTGTTTGAATTAAAACAATTGCCAGACACTTTGAAATATGCTTATCTTGATGAAAAGAAGATATATCCGATTATTATTGGTGCTAACCTTTCAGAACATGAAGAAGAAATATTATTGAAAGTTCTAAGGAAGCACCGGGCTGCTATTGGATATACTCTTGATGATTTAAAGGGCATTAGTCCCACTCTATGTCAGGACAAAATTAATATGGAACCTGATGCTAAACCCGTTGTTGATCACCAACGTCGGTTAAATCCGAAGATGAAAGAAGTGGTAAGAACGGAAATATTAAAACTTCTGGAAGCAAGTATAATTTATCCTATAGCTGATAGTAGATGGGTAAGTCATGTTCATTGTGTCCCTAAGAAAGGAGGTATTACTGTTGTTCCTAATGATAAGAATGAACTTATTCCACAAAGAATTGTTACAGGCTATAGAATGGTAACTGATTTTAGAAAATTAACCAAAGCAACTAGAAAAGATCATTACCCTCTGTCTTTTATTGATCAAATGCTTGAAAGATTATCTAAGAAGACACACTTTTGCTTCCTTGATGGATATTCGGGTTTTTCACAAATACCTGTTTCTCAACCTGATCAGGAAAAGACCACTTTTACTTGTCCCTTTGGAACGTATGCTTATATATGTATGCCTTTTGGTTTATGTAATGCACCTGCTAACTTTCAAAGATGTATGACTGCTATATTCTCTGACTTTTGTGAAAAGATTGTTGAGGTTTTCATGGATGACTTCTCTGTTTATGGGAAGTCTTTTGATGATTTTTAAGCAATCTTGATCGAGTTTTGCAGAGATGTGAACAAACAAATCTTGTGTTGAATTGGGAGAAGTGCCACTTTATGGTTAATGAAGGCATTGTCTTGGGTCATAAAATTTCTGAAAGAGGTATCGAAGTGGACCAAGCTAAGGTTGATGCCATTGAGAAGATGCCATATCCTAAAAGGTATTCTTAGTTTCTTAGGTCATGCTGGTTTCTATAGGAGATTTATAAAAGACTTCTCTAAAATTTCTAGGCCTCTTACGAATATTTTGCAAAAGGATATCCCTTTTGTTTTTGATGATGATTGTTCAAAAGCCTTTGAAACACTGAAGAAAGCCTTAATTTCTGCATCTGTTGTTGAACCACCTGATTGGAACTTGCCTTTTGAAATAATGTGTGATGCTACTGATTATGCTGTTGATGCTGTTCTAGGACAAAGAGTTGATAAGAAATTGAATGTTATTCATTATGCTAGTAAAACTCTAGACAGTGCTCAAAGAAATTATGCTACTACTGAAAAAGAATTCTTAGCGGTGGTGTTTGCTTGTGATAAATTGAAACCTTATATTGTTGATTCAAAAGTAACTGTTCACAAAGACCATGCCAATATTAAATATCTTATGGAAAAGAAAGATGCTAAACCTAGACTTATTCGATGCGTTCTCTTGTTACAAGAGTTTGATTTACATATCATTGACAGAAAAAGAGCTGAGAACCCAGTAGCTGATAATTTGTCTAGGCTTGAAAATTTTCCTAATGACCCACTACCTATTGATGATAGTTTTCCTGATGAGCAGTTAGATGCAATAAATGTTGCTAATAATACTCCTTGGTATGCTGATTATGCTAATTACATTGTTGCTAAATAATTACCACCTAGCTTTACATACCAACAAAAGAAAAAACTTCTTCTATGATTTAAGACATTACTTTTGGGATGACCCACATCTCTATAAAGAAGGAGTAGATGGTATTATTAGATGTTGTGTACATGAGCATGAAAAGGGACAAATCCTACGAAAATGTCATTCTGAAGCTTATGGAGGGCATCATGCTGGAGATAGAACTGCTCACAAGGTATTGCAATCTGGATTTTGTTGGCCTACTCTCTTCAAGGATGCCCATAAGTTCGTCTTATCTTGTGATGAATGTCAAAGAATAGGTAATAACGGTAAGTGTCAAGAAATGCCTATGAATTATTCACTTGTTGTTGAACCATTTCTTGTTTGGGGATTTGATTACATGGGACCTTTTCCTTCCTCTAATGGGCATACACATATTTTGGTTGTTGTTGATTATGTTACTAAATGGGTAGAGGCTATTTCAACCAGTAGTGCTGATCACAACACATCTATTAAACTGCTTAAGGAAATTATTTTCCCAAGGTTTGGAGTCCCTAGATATTTAATGACTGATGGTGGTTCACACTTAATTCATGGTCCTTTCCGTAAAATGCTTGCCAAGTATGATGTTAACCATATAATGGCATCACCTTATCATCCCTAGTCTAGTGGTCAAGTTGAACTTAGCAATAGAGAAATAAAATTAATTTTGCAAAAGACTGTTAATAGGTCCAGGAAGAATTTGTATAAGAAATTAGATGATCCACTTTGGGCTTATAGAAGAGCATATAAAAATCCTATGGGTATGTCTCCATATAAAATTGTTTATGGAAAAGCTTGCCATCTGCCTCTTGAGTTAGAACATAAAGCATATTGGCCGTCAAATATCTCAACTATGATTTCAAACTTGCTGGTGAAAAGAGCTTACTTGATATTAGCTCATTAGATGAATGGAGAACCCAAGTTTATGAAAATGCAAAATTATTCAAAGAAAAAGTTAAAAGATGGCATGCAAAATAATCCAAAAGCGTGAGTTTAAAGTTGGGGAATATGTTCTTTTGTCAAACTCTCGTTTCGGATTTTTGCAGGAAAACTCCTCTCAAAATGGGAATGCCCCTATGTTATCGAGGAGGTTTATCGGTCTGGAGCCATCAAAATAAATAATTCCGAAGGTTGTCAATGGGCAACTAATAAAGCATTATATCTCAGGTACGCCCATTAATATTGAAAGTAATGTTATCCAAACTTTGACACCGGAAGAACACATAAAAGAGTCCTTCCAGAACACTCCAGAATCGTGAAAATAAGGAGGTACGTGATACGGTAAGTAAACGGACTCCGAAAAATCCGCAAAAATATTTTTTATCAGTTTTAGAATATTTAAAAAATTTGGAAATAAAGAAACTTCCAGGAAGCGTCCCTTGGTGGGCACAAGACACCAGGGCGCCCCAGGCGCCTGGCCCGCCCAGGTGGGTTGTGCCCACGTGGGACACTTTCCGGACTCCGTTTTTCTACCATATGCTTGTTCCCCGAGATAAAAAATCTATATATAATTCCCGAACCTGTTAATCACCGTATCGCGGAGAAATTCTCTTTTCCTTGCTACTTTCTGTCAGATCCCATCTACCATGTCCTCTTCAAGCTCCTCCAAGGACAAGTTCTTCAAGAATGTCAGCAACCCATATCTGCGGGAGGTCGTGTAGCACCGTCAGGTCATCCAGATGCATGAGGGGGTGCTTCACCTCCGCGATGTGTCGTGTCCCAAGGGGATGACAACCGTGGAGGACAGGCTTGAATTTGTGGAGCAAGACGTCTTCCGGCGCAAGGATGGTGGAGCATGGACTCAACGCTAATCACCTTATGATCGCGAACCTCTCCCGTGATCTCAAGGTGGATGGCAAGCCCATGAAGGACAACGTCTTCACCCTCAACGAGCAAATCGACTTCTTCACCACCAAAGGAGAACTGAGTATCGTGTATGGGCACTCCTCATTGCTTCCGCCAAGCTTGGGGGAGGTGCCCCGGTATCGTATCATCCCACTATCTTTTTTCTTTTACTTATTTAGTCCGATCTTTTGCTTTAGATGAATAAAAGTTAGTTTGATCCTTTCTTCTTTGAGAGTTTGCTTAGTGATCTATCCTTGTAATATCTGCAAGCTATATAATAAAGTTTAGTTTGAGTTTTTGCTTTCTTTACTTTCATGTTGTGAATAAAAGAAAAGAAATAAAGAAAGAAAAAGAGAAAGGAAAAAAATAAAAGAAAGGAAATAAATAAAGAAAAGATCATATACTAATCCTATGGTAGGTGATGACACCACATAAGGAGAAGTATAAGTAGAAAATTTTATTAGAGATTGACAAACATAGCATTAGTCAAAGATGCAACTCATGAAAGAATTAATAAGGGAAGAGCAGATTCACATATAAATATTCTATCCTGGAAATCTTTTGTGATTGTGAGCCCTCATCAAAATATTATATGCCAAAATTGTTGACGTTGGACAAGGAAGACAACTTAATGGTTTATGTTTGCTTATATTCATATAGAAGTCATATTATCATAGATCCTTCAACATGTGGTGCTTGCCCCCACTCTTTGCTAGCCAAAAATTCGGCACTAAGTAGAGATACTACTTGTGGATCAAAAAACCCTTAAACCCAAATCTTATTTTCAAGTGTCCATCATACATACCTAGGGATTGAGCAAGATCCCTCAAGTAAGTTGTCATCGGTGCAAAAAGGCAACAAAAATTGCTTCTAAAAGTGTGGAGATCATTTAGTGTAAGAGAAAATTGAGCGTTGCACGAACTTGTGATGGTGAGGAATAAAATCGATAGACTGCATAATAAAGGTCGCTATCACAAGGGGCAATGCAACGTGATGTTCTTTTGCATTAAGGGTTTGAGCATACAAACAAATAAGAGCATGGCAACCTCTGCTTCCCTATACGAAGGGCCTATCTTTTACTTTTATGCAAAGAGTCAAAGTTTTCCTTCTATTCCATTTTATTTTTCTCCTTTGGCAAGCATCAATTGGTGAGGAAAGATCTAGGCACATATGTCTAGTTGAATATAGATAGCATGAGTTATTATTGTTGACATCACCCTTGAGGTGAATACGCTGGGAGGCGAAACTATAAGCCCCTATCTTTCTATATGCTCGGTTGAAACGTTTTGCTCATGTGTACGCGATGAGTGTTAGCAATCTTAGAAGACTATATGATGGTTGAGTATGTGGACTTGCCTAAAGGCTCCGATACATGACCCTTCCTGAAAAGATGATGAATTGTAGTTGCAAAGTTGACTGAGAACATAGTTTGTTGGTTTTTAATAGAGTTTTTGCTTTATACTTCGATTGTGTGATGAATTTTTACTTATTCATGAGAAGTATATGATAGAAGTTCTATGATAAAAGTCTTATGCTTAAGTTTTTTGCTATTATAATAATCAACATGATGCTTCTATGTCCGTATTTTGTTTTTATCGACACCTCTCTCTCAAAGCATGTGGACATGTTTTTAGATTTCGGTTTTCGCTTGAGGACAAGCGAGGTCTAAGCTTGGGGGAGTTGATATGTCCATTTTGCATCATCTTTCCTTACTGTTATTTATAATGTTTTTATCCATAATAATGCTTATTGGAGTAATTCTAATGCCTTTTCTCTCATAATATGCAAGGTATACACAAAGAGGGAGAATTCCGGCAGCTGGAAATCCAAGCGCAACCGCCCGTTCTGCGTCTTCCACAACGTGCACAGCCACAAGAACAATGACTGCCAAGAGCTAAGGGCCATCCACGACAGGTGCATTGGTCACCGCCCCGAGCAGAACGACCGAGGCTACGGCTGTGGAGGAGGCCGAGGCGGAGGGCGCTGGGACAACCGCGACCCCCGTCAGGACTAGCGCGATCAGCCTTGTGAGGACCACTGGCAGGGCCAGCCTCGTGAGGGTGCCTGGAGGGATCAGCCTCGTGAAGACCTTCCTCAGGGCAACGCTGGCATTCCTCCGCTACGGCCACCGTTGGGAAGGAATGATGAGCACCACCAAGATGACGGGGCTTGGGGCTTCCAGGAGCCTCGTGCCATCGCTTGCATCCTAGGCGGCGCTCAGGCCCCTGCCTCTCATCGCATCTTCAAGTAGTTTGCTCGCGAGGTGAACGCGGCCCTCCCCAAGCTTGAAGCAACGCACCCGCTCAGGTGGTCCAAGTACACCATCACCTTTGACTCTGCTGACCAGCTCAAATTCACGGCCACTTTCGGCGCCCTCCCGATGCTCTGCTCGCCTATCATCAGCAACGCCCTCATCACCAAGACACTGAGCGATGGCAGCGCGGGGCTCAATGTTCTCTCCGTCGAGATGTTCGACCGACTCCAGGTGGCGTACGACCACCTTCTGCCCACCAAGCCCTTCTAAGGAGTGACCGATGGCTCCACCACCCCGATACGGCAGATCCGCCTCCCTTTCACCTTCGGCAAGCGCAACAACTACCGCACTAAGCTCATCGACTTCGACGTCGCCCACATCCTCGTCCCGTACAACACCATCCTCGGGTATCCGGCCCTGGCCAAGTTCATGGTAGCGACTCATCATGGACACAATGTCGTCAAGATGCCGGGGAGCTGTGGCATCATTACGCTCGCCCGCGCAGAGAAGGATGTAGTGTGCTCTCTCGAGCGCGCCTACCAGGATGCGGCGGTCGAGGACCCAGATGATGAGGGCGCTGTCTACCCTCCTGAGGCTGTCCGCAAGGAGAAGAAGCTGCTACTCCACCAAGGACCTCAGGAGGGTGGGGTGCCCGACGGCTGCGCCTCAGGACCTCGCTACTGCTTTAATCAGATTCATCCTCACTTGATTCAGAGGAGGGATATTGAGTACCTTTGCACCCTTTCCATGAAGCAATAGGTGGGAGCATTGTCATCATCGCCGTCATCGTCAGCAGTGTTGGGGAAGTCATTCTCCTCAGAGTTGAAGATGGACTTGCTGACGAAAGCAGTAGCGAGGGCTAGGCTCGCCACACCAGATTCTGACTCCTCAGATGCCTCCTCTTCCTCATTTTCTTCAGATTCAGCTACAGAGTCCATTTCCTTGCCAATGAATGCCCGACCCTTCTTGGAGCTACTCTTCTTGTGAAATGAAGACTTCGAGGATTTTGGTGATGAAGACTTTGAAGATTTCTTCTTCTTCTTTGAGTCATCGGAACTGTAATCCTTGTATTTCTTCTTCTTTGATTCCTTTTCCCACAGAGGATAATCTTGAATGTAGTGTCCAGGTTTCTTGCATTTGTGGCAAGTTTTCTTCTTGTAGTCACGGGATGAGAAATCTGATCTCATGTCATCACTTCTTGAGTATTTACCAAAGAGACCACGTCTTGAGAACTTCTGGAATTTCCTCACGAGCATTGCTAGCTCCTTTCTTAGTTCTTCAGGATCACCAAGCCTGCTACCAGAATCCTCACCTTCAGATTCAGAGACTGCCTTGGCCTACAAAGCGTGTGTTCTCCCATAGCTTGATCCATAGAGATCTCTCTTCTCAGCAAGTTGGAACTAATGAGTTTTTAGCCTCTCGAGGATATCAGCGGGATCAAGTGCGTTGTAGTCTCCACGTTCTTGTATCATGAGGGCAAGAGTGTCAAATGAGGAATCAAGCGATCTCAACAATTTCTTCACCACCTCATGGTCGGTGATGTTAGTGGCACCAAGTGCTTGAAGCTCATTTGAGATGTCAGTGAGGCAATCGAAGGTTTGCTGAACATTTTCATTGTCGAGTCTTTTGAAGAGGTTCAAGAGATTGCGAAGAACGTCAACTTGAGAGTCACGCTGTGTTGAGACTCCCTCGTTGACCTTGGACAGCCTATCCCAGATTAGCTTAGCTGTCTCCAAAACACTCACTCTTCCATACTGCCCTTTGCTCAGATGGCCACATATGATGTTCTTCGCTTGAGAGTCGAGTTGCTTGAATCTCTTCACGTCAGCATCGTTGATGGTAGGAGTGACAGAGGGTACACCATTTTCGACAACGTACCAGAGATCATAGGCAATTGCCTCAAGATGCATTCGCATCTTGTTCTGCCAATAGGGGTAGTCCGTCCCATCGAAGGTAGGACACCCAGCAGAGACCTTGATCATACCTGCGGTCAACATAACTAAAACTCCAGGCAGTTAAACCAAAATCACACAGAACAAGGGAGTACCTCGCTCTGATACCAATTGAAAGTGCATTATATCGACTAGAGGGGGTGAATAGGCGATTTATAAATTCATCACTGAGGAATTTTAGGGTGAGGAAATTCCTGGGTCATGAACAACTAGCAGTGGAATAAGTACTCAGATGCATGCATAATAGAAAAGAAGCACATACATCATGATGAATTGAAAAACAAACAATGAGTACAGGAAGCGTAAACACAGGATAGGCAGGCTGAAGACAAACAGACTGAATAAATTGAACTGAGGAAATTGAGGAAGTCTTCAGTCAAAGTATTTAAACAATAACGAATAGGTACAACAACACAATAATGAGGAAATGAAAGGATTGAGGAAATAGAACCAATAGCTCAGTGAAGACAGTGATTTGGGAGACCAGTTCCAACTACTGTGATAGTCGTACATCTGGTTGGAGCGGCTAGGTACTTAAACCCGAGGACACACAGTCCAGGACACACAGTACTCACCATATTCTCCTTGAGCTAAGGTTACACAGACCTCTCCCAATCACTCGTGGTAAGTCTTCAGGTAACTTCCAAACCTTCACGAACTCGGTCACTCGGCGATCCACAATTTTCTCTTGGATGCTCTAGACCATGACACCTAACCGTCTGGAAGATGCACAGTCTTCAAAGCTAACAAGCGTCGGTTCCACACAGGAAAAAATCTCTATAGTGATGCTCAATCACTTTCGGTTTGTAGGTGTTTGGTTTTGGGTTTTCCTCACTTGATGATTTTCGCTCAAAGTCCTCGGAGGATGGGATGCTCTCAATGACAAGTGTCAGTTTCTCTCGGAGCAGCCAACCAGCTAGTGGTTGTAGGGGGTGGCTATTTATAGCCTAGGGAGCAGCCCGGCATGATAAGACATAAATGCCCTTCAATGATATGACCGTTAGGTGGGTAGATATTTTGGGACAGTTGGCGCATAGCACAGCAACGGTTGGAAATTTGGCTATCAAATTCCTCAGGGCTATCATGTTCCTCACTTGTAGGAAATCTGCACTGGCGAATTCCTAACTCCTCAGTCAGAAAAAATTCCTCAGAGACCAGAAGATCTTCGTCTCTGTCACTAAAGAAATTCACTGAGCTGTATGAGATTTCCAATGGCTTCACTCGAAAGGATTGGTAGGTGTAGGATTTTGAGATGAGCATCACTTGGAAACTTTTCCCTAGTTTTACCTTGACCCCCTTTAACAGTACGTTGTTTCCTATGACTCAAGAAAGAGAAAATGATACTACAAAAAGAAAAGCATTCACACTTCATATTCCTCACATGAATATCAAGTCTTCACGGTCACAACAATTTCTTCGCTTTCAAAGTCCTGAGAAAGCCAAAGTCTTCAGTTAAAGACATTCATTTTTAGGGGTCGACTTTCTCTGTACATATCAAACTCCTCATAGACTTATAGACCTATGTACACTCACAAACACATTAGTCCCTTAACCTATAAGTCTTCAATACACCAAAATCACTAAGGGGAACTAGATGCACTTACAATCTCCCCCTTTTTGGTGATTGATGACAATATAGGTTAAGTTTTCAATGGGGATAAACATATAAAGTGTAAATACTGATGTTGAGGAATTTGATTGCAAGATATAGAAGAACTCCCCCTGAAGATGTGCATATGTGAGGAATTTGCTTTTGAGTGGCAATGCACATTGTAGAGTAGACTCATGGAGATCTCCCCCTATATCTTGTAATTCATATACGCATTTAACATATGATATGAAGAATTTGAAATGCATAAAGAAATATGGTGACTGAGGTAATTCAGCATGCGTGCATTAACATATATGAGGAAATAGCGTGGAGAAAAAAATACCAAAGGTATCAGACCACCATCGGACTTAGTTTACAACTCGATCCAACAAATCTTCAAAAAGAATGAGAGTTGTAACTTAGCAAAAACACCAAATCGCGCGATGAAGAATAGCAGCTGGCCACCAAGTGAGGAACTTTGACCTTCTTGAATTTCTTCGAAGGTGGCTGAGACCAGTCAAAGCCCTGCTTGAAGCCCATTTGCTTGAGATCTTCTTCACCATAGAGATGAGACAGAACAACCCAGGTGCGATCAAATACTTCATGGAGGTAGTAATGGTTCTTCTTCATAGTGTTCTGTGTGATCCCATGTTATGAAGAATTGAACCAAACTGTCGTTTGAAGCATTTGCGGCAGTGTCATGAGTGGCAGAGTCATCATTGGTGGAGTAGGATGCAGCTTTGCGAAACTGGCCATCCAATGGATGAGTGCCTTCATCAATGACAGCGGCCTTGCCCTTCTCATTAGCTGAGAAATAGTCCGTTTGAGGACTTGAATTTGGGGCAAGTAGCTGCCATGATTGAGAGTGTCAGCCTAGTAGTTGATTGAAGACCTTGATCTGTTGAATCTCATGATCCAAGGAGCATAAGGCTTCAATTCAAACTTTGAAAGAGCGACATTGGCCAGAGTCCTCATGAAGAAATCATGGTAGTTGATAGGCACACCGTGTATGATGTTGAAAAGCAGATTCTTCATGATGCCAACAACCACTTCTTCATTAGAGTCGTGGCCCTTGATTGCACTGAGGGTCTTGGTCAATATCCTCTAAATTGTCCTTGGCACATAGAGCAATTCCTTGACGAGGAATTTGGTCCGAGGAGCTTGTCCAGGCTTCAAAGGATTCATCAGTACTTGCATGAAATTATCAGATAGTTCAGCGTCATGGTAGATGAGCCTTGCACCTTCAAGGGGAGGACTGACTGGTAGGGCATGAAGTAATTCAGAAGCCGGTGCTTTGTAGTGAGTGTTTTCAGTCATCCAGTCTAACACCCATGAATTCACATCTTCAACGTTGCCTGTGATGTGCAACATAGCATAGAACTGAAGAATGAGTTCTTCATTCCGGTCGTAGATGTCGGTGTAGAAATTGAGCAGCCCGGCGTCATGACGAACACTGAGGATTGGGGTGAAGCAGGGCAGTGACTCCATATCCACATGAGGAATGTGCTCATGGTCAAAGATCTTGTCCTTATCGAATAGCAGTGAAGAGTAGAAGTTCATCTGACTTGATGTCCAGAAGCACTTCCGTCGAAGATGAGCAGAGTCATAGGGATTGAAGTCAGTGAAGAAAATGTGCTCATTGAAGAAATCTTCAGCTTTGAACTTCTGTTTCTTAGAGAAGGGATTCTTGGGCTTGGGCTGAGGAGTGTTAGTCAACGTCTTCACAGCCTCTGGAATCACAGTCTCTGGAGCCGCAGGCTGAGGAATTTCAGTTGCAATGTCATCAGTAGCAGCCTGGGTCTCCATTCTTCAGCAGCATGTACATCAGCGCTAGTGGCTGGAACTTCTTCAAGGATGGTAAGAAGAGAAGCTTGAGGTTCTTCAGAGCCCGTGTGAAGTTCTTCGGTTTGAATAGGGGAATGAGGAATCTGTTGCAGAGGTGTGAACAGTGGTGAATTGGGGTGATGACTTTCCCAGTAGTCATCATTCAGAATTGGAGTGGTGCACCCAATGTCCATGTATACATCTTCCTCATCGATTTCTTCAAGGCCGGCCTCTTCAGTAGTGAACTGAGGCATGGGCGAGGATACCAGTGGGGTTGAAGCGATGTTATCCACTTCAATTTCTTCATCCAGCTGCTCTGACGAAGTAGCAGAAGGATCTTCTTCATCTGATTCATTTGGAATTTCATAATCTTCACCAATGCGTACAATCTCCTTTGATGGCATGCTTGACACAGGAACAACATCCATAGGATATTCATACGAGCTTGTCATACGAGCTTTCCTTTTCTTCACAGCTACTCGCTCTGCAGCCTTGCCCTTCTTCGCTTCCGATGCAGAAGGAAGTATAGAACTTGTTGTTGGTGCACGAGGAGCAGAGGAATTTGGTTCGTTTTCCTTAGGCGCAACTGACGCAGTTGCCCTGGCATTGTCAGTGTCTTTAGGCGCAGCAGCAGAAGCTTCAGCTAGCCTGGATTGATCCTCAGGCGCAACACTAGAGGTTGCCCTGGAAGTTTCTTCAGCGGCTGGAATGTCTTCATCAGCCCTGGTGCTCTCATTTTCTTCAGCGGCCTGATTTTCATCCATGGTGCTGGCTTGTTATTCAGTGTGCTGAGCAGATGCTTCAGCCTTAGGAGATTCATGTTGCATTGGGGCTGCAACATTTGAGGTGAATCATTCAGCCATCTTGACGAATCTGACCTTGGCTTCTCGCCAATCTTCACGGTAGGTGTCAAATTCATCACTGAGGGTTTTGATCTCAGCATGCATGGTCACAAGTTCATCTGTTGTCATTTTGACAACATTCTTCTTCCGGAAATGCTCCTTCTTGTACTGAGCTTTCTTCAGTCGCCTGGCGTTTTCAAATTTCCATTCTTCTTCGCCTATGAAGGCGGTCAACATGTGACTTCGGCCAGATGTGAGATTGAAGTCAGGCATAGGAGTGTTGGGCTCCTTGTGCCAGAGATCAATGAAGTCTAGGACCAACATGGGATCCAACAGAAGAGGCACATCTGTGCCTTTGGCTCCAGTGGCCCGTTGCTGTATGTCTCTGATGATTTCAGCGAGTTCTTCATCATCAGCTTCGTCTTCACTGGACGGCACATGAAAGGCAACCTGCTTCTTGTGAGGACTTGGTCTAGTGCCTCGTCCAGCAGTGGCCTTTGTCTTCAGCAATGTTGGGCCTGTTGAGGACTGCGGAGGAGCTGAAGAACTTGCAGATGCTCCTGAAGTAATTGAGATGCCTTTGGTCCTTTGGCAAGAGGCGAGATGCATAGGAGCCAAGGTGTCAAGACCCCGATTCTAAGTCACACCGATCTAGCCTGTAACACCTCATATCACTTTGCGGCCTCACGCACGGTATTCCCACGGGTGTCGCCTTACCATGGCCCGGGACCGTTTGCGCCTTTTGTCTCACATATATGATAGTGTCGCTAGCATCCATATGACAGAGAACCCGGGCCGACATGGCTAGTCATGAACCCAAAGTGGCACTAACTTACGGGGACAGGCATACATGAATCAACATCGAGCATGTCGGTCAGCAGCGTGTGAATCTGGGCTGTAGCACTGGGCTAACAGGACTCCGGGAACCCGGGCTGTAGCAGGCTAGGCAGGACTCCGGATGTCACCGCGTGACATTTCCCCGAAGGGACAGACACAGGAACGAAGTGAATCACACGCCAGCCAGTCAGGTGTTCCGGAGCAGTAGTGCTGGGCTAGAAGGACTCCGGTGAACCGGGCTGTAGCGGACTACTATGGCTCATGGAAGCACAAGACTACATTTCCCCATAAGAGAGGCTACCAAGGATAAACAACAAGGTTGTCGGATCCCACACATACCAAGCATTTCAATCATACACACAATATGCTCGATATGCGCAAATACAACATGGCATCACAACAAGACTCTAAGACTCAGAGTATTTATTCATTAGGCTCCAAGGAGCCAAGTATTACAAACATGGGTCTCATGACCCCAACATACAGAGCATACAAGCAACGGGCACATGCGGAAGCTTAACATGTCTGGGTACAGACATCTACAAACGAAAAAGGCTGAGAAGCCTGACTATCTACAAGATCCTGCCGAAGGCACAAGATCGTAGCCGAGGTATCGAGCTAAACGTCGAAGTCCAAGTGGTACTACTAGCGAGACTGAAGTCTCTTTGCAAAAACGTAAAATAGGCAAACGTGAGTACAAATGTACCCAGCAAGACATACATCAGAACTAACTACATATGCATTGGTATCAACAAAGGGGGTGGTGGAGTTTAACTGCAGCAAGCCAGCTTTGACTCGGTGGCTATCCTAAACTACGACTGCTAGCAAATCTTTGAGGTGGCGCACACGAGTCCACATATTCACCATTCAATACACCACTATGGATCCGCTCCCATCTTCCTACGAGAACGCCATCCATAGCACTCACGCTTATCTTGTGCATTTTAGGGTATCCACTTTCACTTGTCTATGAACTGTTATAGGCAACCCAGAAGTCCTTTACCGTGGACACGACTATTCGAATAGATGATGTTAACCCTGTAGGCGTGTACTTCTTCACACACGCTCTTGCCACTTACCACCATGCACACGTCGTGTATCTCGGCAACCTTCAAGCAGAAGCCTGGCGAGGGAGTCGGCCACGACCTGACTAACCACACAAGTCTCTCGTCCAGGTTTATCACCTATCCTGGTTCCATCCGCAAGGAGATCCGGCAGGGGTGTCGCTCACGGCCCCAAACGATGTGTGCAGGGTTCCCGAGCCCACCATCCGGGTGCCACTCGGTACACCAGGCCACGTGTGCCTAGTCTGTCCCAAGCCCACCTGTATCGGGTGCCACTTGGTAGACTACTAACACTACCTACAAACACAAGAAACTAGTTGCAACTCCTGGACAGAGATCAAGTTGATTAATAAGTCAAGAGGGGTCGAGTTACCGGAACCCAATGTGTGGTAGTAACTGTTCATGCATCACAAACACAGAACTCAGTTCCTGAGGACGGTTTCAATGAGACAACCCACCATGTACTCCTACATGGCCTCTCACCGCTACCTTTACCAAATCGTGTTCACACACTTAGCTCTCACATAGTAGGACATGCTACTAAGCATAATATCTGGCCTCTCGGATTCACGAACCACCGATATGCTACTAAGCTCGAGAACAATCTTGCTCTTCAGGGCAAGATGATATGATGAAACGAGAGAAGGATTGACAAAATCCGAACTCATTGATCGAAGAGTGCACCAGGAAATATGGACTAGGTAGCACGATCAACCTTAGGATGTGATTCAATAACCAACACGCTAAAGATGAAATTATTGTCCTTTAAGTACCAAGCAACGGAGTTGCTAGGAGTATTGATTTCACACATCATGGTTCACTTGTCGGCATTCCGGTTGTGACAACACGGGACCGAAGAATGAGAATGATGGCAAGAAGTATCACTGCATCAAGAGTTCATAGGAGGTTGTGCAATTCCTATGATATTCCTGACATAAAGAGGGCAATACTTCAGGGTAGAACAGAATCAAAAGATGGATTGGCATTTTGATCTGCGGAATACAACTGCTTTGACCCAATCCTAGATAAGGATTAGGTACTGGAGTTTGTTTCTCCTAGTCATTCGGAAATAGAATGGCTTGACCGACCACAAGAATAATAGACTTTGATGAACGAATGCAATGATATACCCTCGACTATCAATTGATAGACGAAGGTCAGAAACAACTAAGGAGGGACAACTCAAGGAACATACGATTTTCTGAGTTGTGGATGCATAGATTAATATGTCGAACCAAGTTCAACAGGTTTCTTCCGGATAACCCATGCAGAGAACGTAGGACTGGCAGATTCACAATTCTTGAATGGAGAACCCATTAAGAGCACTCTTATTGTGATCTTTTGGTTCAAAGGCTTTTGCCATATTGGTTCATGGTATTGGAAGAAGGATATACCACGGACCTCGAGGACTATCACAAAGGTTACTAATATATTAAGGGAACTAGCAAATACTAACAACATGAAGTACGGTGAATCTCGGGTTCAAGAACCCAGGAATAGAATACCTACTAACTAAATGGCATCACGCGATGCTTTTGAGAAAGGTGGCCAGAATCATCACACTGGGAACACAAAACATGGCTAGATTACCTGGTGATCCTCTAAGACACCTAGGGTCATAATACTAGCTCCAATATATATGTCGAGGCAATGGAGTACCTCAACACACTGATTAGTGTGGTTGAACTGGCCCAAAGGGACATCAGGAACATGGAAAGGATTTGCAAATGCATCAGACTGTTTAGAAACCTGGGATGACTCGGACAGCATAACGGCTGTAAATGCTCAAAAAGATTTGAGACATCCTGCAAATTGGTGGCATAACCACTTAACATCACATTATCAATGTTCGGAGATCAACTAAGAACACATGGAAGTTGCAGAAACTGAACTGGGGCTTGAAACCAACAATCCTGCGAGTCTACGGATTAGTAACAAGTGATCCTGATAGAAAGATGAGGAGCCTAGTTCTTAATCCCCGTAGAAAAGAAAAGGTTGACTCAGATCAGAAGGGCATAAGGTAAAGGAGTAAAAAGAGCCTTACGTTCCCTTCCACAAACAATTCCCTTACAAAACTAAAGAATTTCTGGACTCAACTTCGACCAATTTGGCTTGGTAATCCTACAGGCAGTCAGGCTCTGATACCAAAGCTATCAAGACCCCGATTCTAAGTCACACCGATCTAGCCTGTAACACCTCATATCACTTTGCGGCATCACGCACGGTATTCCCACGTGTCGCCTTACCATGGCCCGGGAACGTTTGCGCCTTTTGGCTCACGTATATGATAGCGTCGCTAGCATCCATATGACAGAGAACCCGGGCCGACATGGCTAGTCGTGAACCCAAAGTGGCACTAACTTACGGGGACAGTCATACATGAATCAACATCGAGCATGTCGGTCAGCAGCGTGTGAATCCGGGCTGTAGCACTGGGCTAACAGGACTCCGGGAATCCGGGCTGTAGCAGGCTAGGCAGGACTCCGGATGTCACCGCATGACATTTCCCCGAAGGGACAGACACAGGAATGAAGTGAATCACACGTCGGCCAGTCAGGTGTTCCGGAGCAGTAGTGCTGGGCTAGCAGGACTCCGGTGAACCGGGCTGTAGCGGACTACTATGGCTCATGGAAACACAAGACTACATTTCCCCATAAGAGAGGCTACCAAGGATAAACAACTAGGTTGTCGGATCCCACACATACCAAGCATTTCAATCATACACACAATATGCTCGATATGCGCTAATAAACATGGCATCACAACAAGACTCTAAGACTCAGAGTATTTATTCATCAGGCTCCGAGGAGCCAAGTATTACAAACATGGGTCTCATGACCCCAACATACAGAGCATACAAGCAACGGGCATATGCGGAAGCTTAACATGTCTGGGTACTGGCATCTACAAATGAAAAAGGCTGAGAAGCCTGACTATCTACAAGATCTTGCCGAGGGCACAAGATCGCAGCTGAGGTATCGAGCTAAACGTCGAAGTCCAAGCGGTACTACTAGCGAGACTGAAGTCTCTCTGCAAAAACGTAAAATAGGCAAACGTGAATACAAATGTACCCAGCAAGACTTACATCAGAACTAACTACATATCCATTGGTATCAACAAAGGGGGTGGTGGAGTTTAACTGCAGCAAGCCATCTTTGACTCAGTGGCTATCCTAAACTACGACTGCTAGCAACTCTTTGAGGTGGCGCACACGAGTCCACATATTCACCATTCAATACACCACTATGGATCCGCTCCCGTCTTCCTACATGAACGCCATCCATAGCACCCACGCTTATCTTGCGCATTTTAGGGTATCCACTTTCACTTGTCTATGAACTGTTATAGGCAACCCAGAAGTCCTTTACCGCGGACACGGCTATTCGAATAGATGATGTTAACCCTGTAGGGGTGTACTTCTTCACACACGCTCTCGCCACTTACCACCATGTACACGTCGTGTATCTCGGCAACCCTCAAGCGGAAGCCTGGCGAGGGAGTCGGCCACGACCTGAGTAACCACACAAGTCTCTCGTCCAGGTTTATCGCCTATTCGGGTTCCATCCGCAAGGAGATCCGGCCGGGGTGTCGCTCACGGCCCCAAACGATGTGTGCAGGGTTCCCGAGCCCACCATCCGGGTGCCACTCGGTACACCAGGCCACGTGTGCCTAGTCTATCCCAAGCCCACCTGTACCGGGTGCCTCTTGGTAGACTACTAACACTACCTACAAACACCAGAAACTAGTTGCAACTCCTGGACAGAGATCAAGTTGATTAACAAGTCGAGAGGGGTCGAGTTACAGGAACCCAATGTGTGGTAGTAACTGTTCATGCATCACAAACACAGAACTCAGTTCCGGAGGACGGTTTCGATGAGACAACCCACCATGTACTCCTACATGGCCTCTCACCGCTACCTTTACCAAATCGTGTTCACACACTTAGCTCTCACACAGTAGGACATGTTCACAACTTTCCAATTCATTCCCGATGAATCAGACCTGACACAACTCTAAGCAATAGCAGGCATGACAAACAAGCATGAATGAGTAGGCACATCAGGACTCAAACAACTCCTACTCATGCTAGTGGGTTTCATCTATTTACTGTGACAATGATAGGTCATGCAGAGTAAAGGGGTTCAACTACCGCAGCATGTAACATTTGAAACGTTGTTGTCCTAATGTAGTAAAAGAGAGCAGGAGCGAGAGAGGGGGATTATATCGGAATGAACAAGGGGGTTTTGCTTGCCTAGCACTTCTGAAGATAGTATAGCTCTTCATCGGTGTCATCGATCTCATCGTTGGAACACGTCTATCGAGAGAGAACGACCACCGGCAACAGAGAAGGAACACAATCAATGCAATGCACAATATGATGCATGATCATGACATGTCAATATGTTGTGATTCGAGCTAATGCAACTAGCAGCAAGTTAAATGGAGCTCATTTGAATCAAGGATTCAAATGCAACTTCAAACTTAATCATTTTAAATGCCCTTTATGTGTGTTCATCTATACAGCAGTTTTAAGTTGGTTTGTCATGCATGAAACCAGTACAGATGGATAGATTGAATTTTTCTGATAATTTTTCATATATAAATTATTTCATTTGGAGTTATAGATTAATTTCTATGAATTTTTGAAGTTTTAAACATTTTCTGGAATTTTCAGATTTATTTCTAAATAAGAAAATCCTAGCAAATGTATTTATGACGTCAGCAGTGTGTCATAGCGACGTCAGCAGTCAACCATGGTCAAACCTGACGGTGGGACCCGCATGTCATTGAGACAGTGTTAAACTCCGGTTTAACCCCGCGTTGACTCAGCTTTGACCCGTCGTGGGGCCCGGTGTCTGTGACCTAAGAGGTTAATTAGATTGTCATTAGGCTAATTAAGTGTGCCACGTCAGCGGCTTAATGCCGGCGACCAAAGCCGACGGCGGAGGATCGCTGGAGTTGCTCGGGCTCGCGCTACAGACAGCGGTTTGGGGCGGGGTTTGGCTCTACGGCGAGCTGGCGTTCGCGCGCATCTGCTAGGGCAGACGGGAGGGGCTGGGATGGAGCGAGCTCACCGGAGTCGAGCTCGTGGCGGCGGTCGGAGTACGGGCGAGTGCGGGCGCGTGGTTCCAGTGCACGGGAGAGCTAGTTAGGGGCTGCATTGGACTCATCGTTGCTCCAGGAGCACGCCGGAGGCACAATCTTGAGCGGAGATGCACGATGGCTGCGAGAGCAACGACCATGGCAGACGGCGGTGCTCGGGTACGGCGGCTGGCACGACTAGAGGGCGTAATCGAGCTCGGGGAGAGGGGGTTACGACGCGGGAGCTCACGGTGGATGCAGAGGTTGTCGAAGCGGGCTCGGGGAAGGCTTGACGGCGTCGGAATCCCGGCGGTGATCTCCTGTGGCCGAGGAAGAAGATGAGGACGTCGAGGGCGTTGCGGTGCTTCCCAGCTCACGTGGCTCGGTGCGGTAGATGGGGACGGCGTGGCGGAGTTCTCGAGCATGTTGGATGGGCGAGGGAGGGCCGGTGGTCGTGGCTACAACGAGCGGCAGCGACGGCATACTCGGCCATGGGGGGGGGAACAAAGGAGCGAGGGAGAAGTGAGAGGGGGTCGGGGAGGTGGCGTGGCACTCGTGGAGGCGTCCAGAAGCGGCGGAAGCAGGAGGTGGCCTCACGCGTGGACGCGCGCGGCGACCACATGCCCGGCGTCCCTCTGGCGTCCTTCTGGCGCGAGGTGGGAGACGGTGGCAGCTCTGGTGGGCTGGGCCTGCTCCTGGGCCGTGGTGGGGCGCCAGGTAAGTGGCCCGAGGCCTATCTCTCTCTCTCTCTTTTCCTATTTTTCTTTTTCTATTTTATTTCCTCTGTTCTAAATTAGTTTAGCCACTAATTCATTTTAATAAATTCTGTAGGTTATTATATGGCTTTCAAAAATATATACAAAGCCACTCACAAACTTCCAGAATTGTTGGAGTTATATTTAATTTATATTAAATATAAACCCAAAGAAAATAATTGTTGAATTAATTCAAATGGCCAAGATAAATGTTTCTGAGCTCCTAAATATATTGGTTTGAATTTTACCTCTTGCCAATATTTTTATAGAATAACGGGAACATTTCCTTGGACTCATTTGAGAAAATTTTAAAGTTGGTTATCTCTGAGGTCATTTCTGAGGGTTTCAACTAACCTCAATTCAACTTTCAGAATTTAAACATGATGACATGAACATCAAGCAAAGTCAAACAAGAGCTGATCCTGGGGTTGTGACACAAGGACTTTGTGGGAGCAACTAAAGGTTTTGCAACAGGAGGAGCTGGAGCTGCTTAAGGAATATGCTTGGAGGGCATTGAAGAACTTGGCCGTGAGGGAATATATGAGGAATTTGGCTTGCGAGCTAGCTTCTTGGGCATAGCCTTCTTGGGCTTGCTAGCAGAGGCCTCACCCGCAGAAGCAAGAGAATCGTAGTTGAATTTCTCCACTGCTTGTTTATCCACTTTGGCCAACTTAGCTTGACGCTTGGCCCATTCAGTGGGAAACTCCTCACCACTTCTGATGCTAGAGGGATCAGCATCTTGGCCTGGTGCCAATGGAGGTCTTGGGCAAGGAGGGTGTATTGCGAATTTCTTCATGTACTTAGGAGTGACATATCTGTACTCCCTCCATTCCCGTGCCCATCTTCTCTCAATCCTCTGTATGCGCACCTTGCGCTCATTATTTGTCTCCTTGCCATTAATTGCTTCATCAGGAGTGCAGTACCCTGCATAGATGTCATTAGGAATTTCAAAAGCAATATTCACCTCCAGTTTCTTGCCTCCATTATGAGGTTTCTTGCCATCAGCCATTTTCTTCAACTGAGGATTGTGAACAATGGAATTCTCTGAAGAGGTATGTAACTTGTCTTAGAGGAACGCTGCAAATGAGTTAAGTTGATGAGAACCTAGTGATTCAGCAGCGGACATGAGTACCTGTGAACAGAGTACATGTGCGAAGAATTTGGAAAGGTCAGATGTGTTCTCAGAAGTTTTGCAAAATGAACAAGTTTGAGGAATTTGACCAGAGGTGTCTTGAGGAATTTCACTAAGTGTTCTTTGACTTAGGTTCCAGAGTTGTATAGATTTATCCACACAATTGAGGAATCTTGAAGAAAAATGTTGCTTAGGGAAACAGATCAAGAACACATGCTTGTGAGGTGTTTAAGAGTGTGAAAGTGAAGAATAAACACCTTTTGAGGATTTTGTGGAAATCAAAAGAATCAACAAGCGTGGTAAAAATAAATTTTATTTACCCTTGACGAAGAACACGACGAACTGAGATTTGTAGGTTGGAAGTTCGTCCGTTTAGATCTTCCATGCCCTAACTTGAGAAAGGAAGACAGCTATGACGGCGGTGGAGTGAAGATTTCCGCGGCCGGCACGAGTACGACGACGACGAGGTCGAAGCGGTGAAGCTCTTCCTCACTGGCGACGATGGAATTAGCAGCGGCGCTAGGTCAGAGAGCTCGAGCGAGGGGAGTGAGGTCGAGTGGGGTAAATGAAGTCTAAGGAGGATGAGGGGTATATATAGCCGAGGTGAAAAACCGTTCGTCCGAGGAAAATGGACGAACGTGCCCTGACCATTCTCATCCTAGAGACAGGTGTCACCCACGTATAGAGAGGTGGCAATCGTGTGAGATCGTGGGTGAATAGATAAGTCTTATCGTGGGGTATGGAACGGTTTGCGCGGCAAAAGCCGAAAATTCATATAAGAATATTTTAAGGTTTTGTTCGCAAATTCTTGAGCTGACAAGGACACAGTGAAGATTTTGAATGGGTTTAAAAAAGAACTCACATGAAGAATTTGTGAACAGAGTAGGTTGATTTTAGCATAGAGGGGGAAGGGTCTGATCACATTCACTTAGCGGAAGTGTCAACTTGAAGAAATAGCAATAAGTGAATGCTGTAGAGGACTGAAACCTCAAATATATATATATATATAGTCAATGAAGAACAACGAGGGTTTGAACAACTGAGGAATTTCAAAACTGAAGAAAAACTCAAATTGAAGATTTTCAACTTTTGTTGGTGGCGTGACCCACCGTATAAGAATGATTATTTCAGATGCCGTGTACAATTGTCGTAGGGCTCTCAGAATAAAATTATTCGTTAATTTCTTCACACTTAGAGGGTTAGTCTTCATTGATTGAAGAAAAACATTACGTCATGCGTTGCACATCTAAGTCATGAATTTTGCATAAGTGTTAGGAAGTGTGTCCTTTTCAAAGAACATTCGAAGATTCTAAGATATTTAGCTCACACTGCAACTTGCTAAATCTCTTCTCATCCAAGGTCTTTGTGAAGATACCGGCTAGCTGTTCTTCAGTCTTCACGTGCTCGATACAGATGTCGCCCTTCAACACATGATCATGAAGAAAATGATGATGAATCTTGATGTGCTTTGTCTTCGAGTGTTGAACTGGGTTATGAGCAATCTTGATGGCACTCTCATTGTCACAGTTGAGAGGCGAATTCTTCACATTGATGCCGTAGTCCTTGAGGGTTTGCTTCATCCATAGCAATTGAGCACAACACGAACCAGTAGCAATGTACTCATCTTCAGAAGTAGAGAGTGATACCTAGTTCTGTTTCTTCGAGGACCAACATACCAAGGTCGTCCGAGGAAATGGCATGGCCTGATGTTGACTTGCGGTCCACAGGATCACCAGCATAGTCAGAGTCAGAATATCCAATGAGATCAAAAGCCGAGCCCTTGGGGTACCATAATCCAAGTGTTGGAGTGTGAGCTAGATATCGAAGAATGTGCTTCACAGCCTTATGGTGTGATTCCTTTGTCGTAGCTTGAAAACGGGCACACATGCAAACACTAAGCATAATATCTGGCCTAGATGCACATAGATACAATAAAGAACCAATCATGGAGTGCTATACCTTTTGATTGATGTCAATACCATTTTCATCAGTGCATAGATGGCCATTTGTGGGATAGGAATTTTGACGCCTTTGCAATCTTGCATGCCAAATTTCCTCAAAAGATCCTTGAGGTATTTCTCCTGAGATATGAAGATGCCATTGCACTGTTGACGTATTTGAAGACCTAAGAAGAATTTCAATTCTACCATCATAGACATTTGATATTCTTCAATCATCATATAGGCAAATTCATCACTATAACGTTGGTCAATACAGCCAAAGATGATATCATCAACATATATTTGGCACACGAATAATTCATCATCATAGGTTTTGGTGAAAAGAGTTGGGTCAAGTGAACCGGGTTTGAAGCCTTTCTTCATGGGGAATTCCTTCAAAGTATCATACCACGCCCGAGGGGCCTGCTTGAGGCCATAGAGGTCCTTATTGAGTCTGAAGATTTTGTCAGGATGCTTTGGATCTTCAAAACCTGGGGGTTGAGCAACATATACTTCTTCCTCAAGCTTACCATTAAGGAATGCACTTTTCACATCCATTTGATATAAGATGATATTATGATGGTTAGCATAAGCAAGTAATATGCGAATAGCCTCAAGTCTAGCAACAGGTGCAAAAGTTTCATCGAAATCAATTCCTTCAACCTGTGTGTAGCCTTGAGCTACAAGTCATGCCTTATTCCTAACCACAAGGCCATTCTCATCTTGCTTGCTGCGGTAGATCCATTTTGTGCCGATGATATTCTGCTTGCGTGGGTCTGGTCGCTTGATAAGTGCCCACACATTGTTGAGCTCGAACTGATCTAATTCCTCTTGCATCGCTTAATCCACTCAGGCTCCAGAAATGCCTCATCTACTTTGGTGGGCTCCATGATAGAGACAAAAACAAAGTGCCCACAAAAGTTATACAAATGTGAAGCCTTTGAGAGTGTGAGAGGACCTGGTGCGTTGATGTCGCTAATGATTTTCTCGATCTGCACTTTATTTGCAACGCGAGGATGATCAGGTTGATGATGTTGAGTTGGCTCAGCATTTTCTTCAGAACCATTTTCCTCAGGTGCACCGGCATGAAGTTCTTCACGTTCGGAATAACTTCTTCAGCATATTCTTCAGTAAGAATGACATACTTAGTAGCCTTGAACTTTATGGATTCCTAAGGTGACTTTTCATCTAGCACAGGAGGTAGGTGCTCTCTTTGCGAGCCATTAGTTTCATCAAACCGCACATCTACAATTTCAACAACCTTGTGATGAACGGTGTTGAAGACTCTGTAGGTGTGCGAGTCCTTTCCGTAACCAAGCATAAAACTTTCATGTTCTTTTGGTGCAAATTTAGAATTGTGATGAAGATCTCTAATCCAACATTTAGCACCGAAGACTTTGAAATAACTCACATTGGGTTTCTTGTCATTGAGGAGTTCATATGAGGTTTTTTGAAGAATTTGTGAAGATATACCCTGTTGATGATATGGCATGCAGTATCAGTTGCCTCAGGCCAGAAATGACGAGGCGTCTTGTATTCCTCAAGCATGGTGCGAGCCATCTCAACAAGAGTCCTGTTCTTACGCTCCACGACGCCATTCTGCTGAGGAGTATAAGGAGCAGATAACTCGTGAGTAATACCAAGTTCATCAAGATAGTTATCAAGACCAGTATTCCTGAACTCGGTCCCATTGTCACTTCTGATGTGCTTGATCTTCACACCAAAGTTGGTTGAAGCCCTCGAGGAAAACCATTTGAAGACTTCTTGCACTTCATATTTGTATGTGATTATATGCACCCATGTGTAACGAGAATAGTCATGAACAATAACAAAGCCATATAATGATGCAGCATTGGTGAATGTGGCATAATGAGTAATGACAAAGAGATCCATGTGAAGCAATTCAAATGGACGAGTGGTAGTCATGATAGTCTCTGAGGGATGCTTGGCCTTGGTCATTTTTCCAGCTTCACAAGCCCCACACAGGTGATCCTTGAGGAATTTGACATCCTCGATGCCAATGACATGCTTCTTCTTCGCGAGAGTGTGCAAGTTCCTCATGCATGACTAAGTCGCCGAAGCCATAGCCAGCCTTCTGAAGCTTTTGCAAGTAGACATGTAGCAGGTTGTGGTCCTGTAGAGAAATCAACAATATACAAGTCTCCTCTCCTAAAGCCCTCGAAGACTTTGGAACGGTCAGCTTCCATGATCACAACACAAGGATACTTGCCAAAGACAACAACCATATCAAGATCACAAAGCATTGAGACAGACATGAGGTTGTATCCTAAGGAATCGACAAGCATGACTTTGTCCATATGTCGATCCTTTGAGATCGCAACCCTACCTAGACCCAATACCTTGCTTTTGCCTTTGTCAGCGTAGGTGATATGCTTCAGATGCGATGGAGATAAAGCAGTGTCCATCAATAAGTTCCTGTCACCAGTCATGTGATTTGTACATCCACTGTTGAGGACCCACTCAGTAGCTTTTGGTTGATCATCCCGCAGATGAGTTAGTGCATCTTACGAACTCATATATATACTTCATCACTGAAGAACATGACATCAAATTCATCAGATCAATTTCATCAAGCAATATAACAGAGATAATAGTATGAGGATGTGAGAAATGAAAATTCATTTCTTCATGATTTGCTTGCGTCCTATCAAGCATTATTCAGGCCTCCAGCAAATTCTTCAGACGATTAAGTTCGTCTGGAGACCTGACCCTGCATAAGAGATTAGTTCTTTTTCTTCACCACCCACATCTGGAGCAAAGAGTTCATCATTCTGCGTGCTCCATAAGAGAAAGGTGGCATAGATGCCAATCCAATTCGTTTCACATAAGAGGGGTTAGAGTAAGCATATGAATAAGCAGAGAAATTCTTCGAGGACTTATGAACATAATGGTTTGAAGAATAATGCACATTTTCATAGCCCTTGGATCTTTCTTGCAAAATAGAAGTGTTAGAACGATGATGCTCATATGAGGACTTTGATCCATATGAAGAATTTGATCCACGTGAGGAATGTGGTCCATATGAGGACTTGGATCCATATGAAGACTTTGGTCCATATGAAGAACATGATCTGGGGTTCCTATTCTTCACAGGTGGTGCCATGATGACATTCACTTGAAGACTTTCAAGGTATCTTTTGGGAACCCAGATTTTCTTCATAGGGGGACTGTTCCTGTAGTTAGTGCCAACATATCTAGCAAATACTTTCATTACCGACCCGTCAAAGCCCAGTCGTGTTGTCGTGAGGAGAGGCAAAAGGAAGATCATCACAATGGATGGAGTCGCCAATGAGCAAGACTTCGACAAGTACGGCTAACCGAAGATGGAACATGACGATGACGATGAAGTACCATACACCACAAGAAGAAGTAGGACCACCCTACCAAATGGACGTCTGTTCAAGAGAAAAACTCGATTTGCGAAAAAGAAGGGCAAGAAGATTGTGAAAAGATAGCTAAGATCGATTGTATTTAAATTGTAGTCTTCATTTCTCGATTGTATTTCGACATATGGAAATGGCATTTCTTCTGTTCTAGTCCTCTATCCAGTAACCTGTTTTGTTAAAACCAGTGGGGATTAATGTTGTCTGTACTTACCTTCCTTTAATATTTTGTAACTTCTTCATCACCAAGTTGAAGTATCGACCACCTTCTTCTTGGATTTGGAATTTTTGTTCTTCTCCCTCTTGTTTTGTTGCAAATCATCATTTACAGGCACCTTGGGCTTCTTTGTGTTTTCTTCTGGTATTTTAATTGTTTTTATTTATGTTTACTCTGGTAAAAAAAAAGTTATTAATGGCGCACCAGGAGAAGGTGCGCCATTGCTATCAAGGTATTTATGGCGCACCATTGATATACCAATTTTTTTATGTTTATTCTGGTATTTTATTTTTCAGTGTTCCTTTTCCTGCTTAAATTAGCAAACATTTTTTGAAAATGTGAACATTTTTCTAACTCACAAAAAGTATGAATTTGTTAATATTTTTTGAACTCATGAATATTTTAAATTTCATGGGCACTTTTTGAATTCATGAATATTTTTTCAAATTTGATGATATTTTTTCAAATTTGTCACGACCGGTTTTTCAATAAAATAATTATTGAGAGACCAATCCCTTTTACGGACCAGTAAGGAAGAATTCCTTCTCACTGGTAGACAATATCATGGTCACAGAAGTAAAATACCAGGAGTACTGAATATAATACAAGGTTGAGCGGAGGATGCCCAACAATTTATTACATGCACGCCGCTAAAACAAGACGGCGGATAGGGTGGCATACTACTAACTCACGATAATGACGGTGGTGGAAATATCACTGCGAAGCGAGTAATATGACTCCTGAAGACTACAGCTCTTCGAGCGTCGGAGTGAGGCTCGAGGAGACTTATTGCGGGTGGCGGAAGCGTATATAATACAAGTGACCAATATCCGGGATCGCGCAGGACTGACTGGGACTCCTCTAGGCGTCGGACGCGCTATCAAACTCTTCATCCAAGAGATCGCCTTCGTCAACATCTGGCCAAATCAACAAGCCAGGTGAGTACTATGAAAGTACTCGCAAGACAGCTCGGACAAAAGATATAACAAATGCAAACATGAAGCATGAGAACAATTTAACCAGTGCGATCAGACATAGAGATAATAAATACTGGGTGCCAAGCGAGGGTCTGAATGACTCCACGAGCGGAAACTGCAAGAATAGTAATACTGGTGCCAAACGAGGGTCTGAATGACTCCTCGAGAGGAGACTGCAAGAATAGTAATACTGGTGCCAAACGAGTGTCTGAATGACTCCTCGAGAGGAAACTGCAAGAATAGTAATACTGGTGCCAAACGAGTGTCTGAATGACTCCTCGAGAGGAAACTGCAAGAATAGTAATACTGGTGCCAAACGAGTGTCTGAATGACTCCTCGAGAGGAAACTGCAAGAATAGTAATACTGGTGCCAAACGAGTGTCTGAATGACTCCTCGAGAGGAAACTGCAAGAATAATAATAAAGCCACAGTCGGACGTCTGAGCGACATCCCATAAAGGGCTTATAACAGAAAATAAAAGACGAACATGCCACAGTCGGACGTCTGAGCGACATCACCTAAAGGGTTTATATTTAATGTAAGAAACAAAAACACGCCACAGTCGGACGTCTGCGCGACGTCACATAAAGGGCTTATATTGTAGCTCAATAATACAATAGTTCGGGAACATAAATTATCACAAGTACGAGACAAATATAAAGTTAGTCCATCCACAGGAATAATAATTTAACTGGATTTACCACTTGAGCTTGTTCACCGGGGACAAGTTTTTTTTTCACGCGGATAGATATGGGTATACTGATTTCACTACGTGATCATGGATACGATGACTTGGAAGAATTTGACTCTGCAGAGTTTGTACTTAACCACATCCAACGGATTTCAGTAGTCACAGGGACTAGTTCCGTTTACGGTGTTTTGGAAGAAACACGTCTAACCAGTACACACCCAATTCAACATTCCGAAGCCAGGGATCACCCTCAGCAACGTTCAAGAAAAACCTTGAGACGGGGAGGCTACAACCTCGCGTAGCATGGGATCAAATTTCTATACGCGCGCTCTAAGGGGGTGCCCCCCCCCCTCTCGGTCCCAACCGGAAACACCCATGCCCCCTGACCGGATGACTGGCTTTAATCCTGGGCCAAGGTACCATCATCCCGGCCTCTCTGTTTGGTGTGTACACGGAAAGAGGTTACCAACTTACTAAACCGCATCCTGGCAAATGAAACATCTGGTAGCACGGAAGGGGGAAAGAACGATTACGTGACTCCGTCCACGTTAACGTCGGAGAAATTCGGATGACGCAAGGCTGGTATGCTACAACATTACCACCTTTCTGCCCTTCATGTCACCACATGATTAGGCCATCTCTCATCAGAGATCATCGCAACTTTGGAACATGCGGTTAGTTGCCTTACAAGCAACGAGGTATTTACCGACACTCATATGCCACGCGCAAACTTTCAAGCAAACATGCAAAACACTTATCATATCAAATGTTCAAACATGCTTGCCTGGTTCGGAGAAGTCGGAGTCTAGCTCGGCGAAGTTCGCGGCTCCGTCACCTCTTCCGGAACCTACGGCAATCACGAAAACGGGTACTAACGTGAAAACCAACGCGCGCACAGAAACTTCTCCAAAAATTTTCCAAATAAATCCCATAAAAAACTAGACAAAATTAAAGAAGGTCAGAAAAAGAATCACTCAAAAATCCCTTTTCATTTAAAAGTTATAAAGGTTTCTGTCCAGGGACTTATCTGTAATGAAACAGAAAAGTTCCAGGGTTTAAACTGAGAAACCAGAAAACGCTTCGGAAAGAAATGCGCTAGCTAAAGGAAGAAAACGTATTTTGCCCGAAGGCGCCAACAGAAAACGGTTCGCGAAAGAATAGAACAGAGGCTGACATGCGGGGTCCACATGTCAGGTTTGAAAAGCTCGCCGGCGCCCGAAGACTGCGGTGGACGCCGGCGTCGAACCACGGTGAGTCAGGAGGATTGGAGGGTACCAAGAGCTTCAGCGTGTTCTTCCGCGTCGGTGGGTGGTGGACTCGACCAACGGGGAGCACCACGTCGACGGCGACACTATCTCCGGCGGACGGCGGTTCGGGTGATGGTGGGGAACTCCGGTGGAGGGCTGCAAACTTCGAATTGAAGCGCGGGTCAGAAGGAGGGATGCATAGTGAAGCTACTGGCAAGAGATGGGAAGCGGAGGTGCACGCACGGGGGCGAATCGAGCTGGATCCCGTGGCGGGTCGCGGCGGCCGGAGTCGAGGAAGGAGACCTCCTCAGGGCTCTTCCAGTGGCTAGGCGTGCTCTAGGTGGAGTGCAGGGATGGTGTGTGCTCGAGTTGAAGCTCGGGGCCTCTATTTATAGGCGGATCGACGGGGTGGCCGTGAACGGAGAATCTCCGGCGAGCGATTACGGCGATGCAGTGGATTGGCAGGAGGTTTGAGTGGCCAGGCAGCATCAGTGGAAGTTACTGGTGTCATTCCACTGCTAAACGGAGTTGGTCTTGGCGTAATGGCGTCGGTCCACGGTGAGATGGCCGCACGGGCTCGACGGCGGCAGAGAGCGGGCTCCGCGCCCTGCGGTTCACGACGAGAGTGGCAGCGCGTTCGGGGGAGTGGAAGGCCACGCGGCGAGCTCCGGTGGCTTGGGCGGCGCTGGGTGGCGCCGTCAGCGCCGTGCCTCCCGCTGGCGGCCGCAAAGCCGCCGCTGGCGTCGGTCACGGGGCGGTCCACCTTCTGCTGCTTGTCGCCGACGTCCGCAAGGTGCCAGACGCTCGTGCGGTGCAGGAACAAGGGGGACGGGACGAGGAGCAAGGCGACACAGTGGCACTGGCGAGATCGACAACCATCTCTGAAGAAAACGACAGTAAGCCACTGAACTGTTCTCTGAATTTAACTGAATCTTGACATTGACAATGCACTGCAGGTGTTCGACAGAAAGATTTGGCAATGAGATAAATTTTTCTGGAGCTGGTACTTGGTGAGGTGACCACTCAATGCACCCAGAGGCTGCCTGATTTTACTTGGAATTTTTGGAAAAGGAATTGAGTGAATTTCACCAAATTTGACAAATCTGGTCCAAACTTGCAGCAAGTGTAGTTTGAAAATTTTGAACTGAAGACCAGTGGATCTTCATGGATCTTGGTTGAGGGTTCAAAGGACTAGGAGGGGAAAAAGGTTTGGGGGCAAAAATCAAGACAGAAAATGGAGTTCCTTTGTAAATCACCAATGGCTAGAAATGGAAGACAGAAATTTATTTGAATATGATTTAAATGGAAAATAAACATAGGGGAGGTTCAACTTGCTGGATTAGATGCCAAACATGATCCAAAGATGAGGGGAGGGTTAGGAGAGAGAATTTGCACTAAGGCCATGGCAAGAGGGAATTGTTGAAAGTGGTAAAGGATTATTCCAAAAGCCATAGTGCAAATTTCAAAGAGATTTTCAAAAGGCATTTTTCCAAGTGAAAAGTATTTTGTCTTCAGTCCAAAAGAAAAGCAAGAACCTCCAAGACCAAAAACAGATCTTGGGTGAATCCAAATAAAACTTTTGCCATAAAAAATATTTGAAAGGGAGAGTTCTTTTGAAGAAAAATTTAGATCACCTCCCTCAAGTCAAATAAAATCTTTTGAAAAATCCAATTAAAAACTTGGGTGTCACAACACCTACCCCCTTAGGAAAAATCTTGTCCTCGAGATTTCTGCTGATCCTCAAATAGATATGGATACTCTGCCCAGAGAAAATCTTCCCTTTCCCATGTAGCTTCATCCTCAGTGTGGTTGCTCCACTGAACCCTGAAAAATTTCGTCGTTTTCTGATGGGTCCTCCTTTCAGACTCTTCCAATATTTTTACTGGCCTCTCTCTGTAGGTGAGATCTGGTTGCACGTCAATGTTCTCGTGAGGTACATGCTTATCCGGGTTACTCACACATTTCCTCAACTATGAGACGTGAAATACGTCATGGACGTCTGACAGTTCCTTGGGTAGGTCTAGTTGGTAGGCTACTGTGCCTCTTCGTGCCTTTACACAAAATGGCCCAATAAATCTTGGGGCTAGCTTCCCCTTAATTTTTGAACTGTTGTAGGCCCCTCATAGGAGATACTCGGAGGTATACGGAATCACCGGGTTTAAAGCTGACCTCACGATGCTTCTGATCATAGTAGCTCTTTTGTCGGCTCTGTGCTGTCTTGAGTCTGTCCCTGATTTGTTTAACTTTCTCCTTGGCCTCTTTAAGCATGTCTGGGCCGAAGATACGGCTGTCACCTGTTTCTGACCAATTCAGTGGGGTACGACACCTCCGTCCGTACAATGCTTCAAAAGGTGCCATTTGCAAGCTGGCTTGGTAACTGCTGTTGTAAGCGAATTCGGCATACGGCAAACTCTCTTCCCAACTGGATCCACAGGTGAGCACACAGGCTCTTAGCATATCCTCTAGGATTTGATTTACACGTTCCGTTTGTCCATCAGTCTGAGGGTGGTACGCTGTACTGAAAGCCAGTTGCGTGCCCAGAGCTTGTTGTAGGTGATCCCAAAATTTGGAGACGAATTGTGTGCCTCGGTCTGATATTATAGTCTTTGGGACTCCATGCAAGCAAACTATACGGGAGAGATAAAGTTTGGCCAGTCTTTGTGTGGAGTAGGTAGTCTTCACGGGAATGAAATGAGCAACCTTGGTTAGTCGGTCTGTGATGACCCATATGGCGTCATTCCCGCGTTGTGATCGGGGTAATCCGACAATGAAGTCCATTCCTATTTCATCCCATTTCCACTCCGGTATCCTGTTTGGCTGGAGTAGCCCTGCTGGCTTTTGATGCTCGGCCTTGATGCGCTGACATGAATCGCAACAAGCAATAAATGTGGCTATATCTCTTTTCATACCGTGCCACCAAAATCTTTCCTGAATGTCCTTGTACATTTTGGTTCCTCCAGGATGGATCGAGTATGGAGCGGTGTGGCTTTCGGTTAAGATTTGTTGCTTGAGTTCCTCAATGTTAGGTACGCAAAGTCTGTCTCCGTACCATAGTGTTCCTTCACTGTCTGTGACGAACTCTGAAGCCTTACCAAGGTTCATTTTCTTCTTTATACCCTCGATGCTGGGATGCCCCTGTTGAGCCTTCTTAATTTGTTCCACCAGGGTGGGTTGTATCTCCAGATTTGATACGGTGCCCTCAGAGACTAACATCATGTTGAGCCTAGCGAACTCTTGCTGAAACTCAGGCCTCAAGTTTTGCGGACCGTCATTGTCCGGGCTGGGGTTTCGACTAAGGGCATCGGCCACTACATTTGCTTTCCCTGGATGGTAGTGAATACCGACATCATAGTCCTTGACCAGTTCCAACCAGCGTCGTTGGCGTAAATTTAGCTCTGGCTGTGTGAAAATATATTTGAGGCTCTTATGGTCCGTGTATATTTCACAGCGATTTCCCAACAGAAAGTGCCTCCACTCCTTGAGTGCATGTATAACTGCTGCTAGCTCCAAGTCATGTGTTGGGTAATTTTCCTCATGTTTTCGCAGCTGCCTGGAGGCATATGCGACAACTTTGCCATCCTGCATTAGTACACATCCGAGACCTTTTCGGGATGCGTCACAATACACTTCAAAACTCTTGTGAATGTCTGGCACAGTTAATACCGGTGCGGTTGTCAGCTTCTTCTTTAGTTCTTGGAAGCTCTGCTCGCATGCTTCCGTCCATACAAATTTCTTGTCCTTCTTGAGCAACTGTGTCATAGGTTTTGCCACAGTGGAGAATCCTTCAATAAATCTTCTGTAATATCCGGCCATTCCTAGGAAACTCCGCACATCAGTAACGTTGGCGGGTGGCTTCCAGTCAAGTATGGCCTTGACTTTTTCTGGGTCTACGGCCACGCCTTCTTGGTTCAATATATGGCCTAAGAAACCAACTTGTCTTAGCCAAAATTCGCACTTGCTAAATTTGGCATACAACTGATGTTTCCTCAATTCTCCCAAAACAATTCTGAGGTGCTCAGCATGCTCTTCTGGTGTCCTTGAGTAAACCAGAATATCGTCAATGAATACCACAACAAATTTGTCCATGAATTTCATGAACACTTTGTTCATGAGGTGGACGAAATATGCGGGGGCGTTCGTTAGTCCAAAAGGCATCACTGTAAACTCGTATAACCCATATCTGGAAGTGAATGCTGTCTTGGGGATATCTTCTGTCCGTACTTTCAATTGGTGATATCCCGATCTCAAATCAATCTTTGAGAATACCTTGGCTTGTGCGAGCTGGTCAAACAAATCATTTATCCGTGGCATCGGATATTTGTTTTTGATGGTGACCATATTGAGGGCTCGATAGTCTATACACAGTCTCAGTGTCCCATCCTTTTTCTTTGCGAACAACACAGGCGAACCCCATGGTGAGGAGCTGGCTCGAATAAATCCTTTGTCCAATAATTCCTTTATCTGCTTCTTCAACTCCACCAATTCTGAGGGTGCCATTCTATAAGGCTTCTTATAGATGGGAGGCGGTGCCAGGTGCTAGTTCGATGCTGAATTCTATCTCTCGGTCTGGTGGCATACCTGGTAGTTCTTCAGGGAACACATCAGGAAACTCGCATACCACTGGAACTTTTCTCAGTTCTGCAATGTCCACTTTGTTCAGTTTTGGTTGCTGTGATCGTGGCCTTTCTTGAGCGGAAACCCTTATTGTCTTGCCGTGATGGTGAGTGAGAATCACTGTCCGATTGAAACAGTCAATGAATCCTTTGTTGGTGGTCAACCAGTCCATCCCTAAAATGACATCCAGTCCTTTACTCTCCAACACGATGAGATTTGCTTGGAATTGTAGTCCTTCGAACTCAATGACCACTCCTTGGCAGTAACCCTGAGCGATTTGCTTATTTCCAGGGGACTTGATGATCATAGATTTTTCCAAGGGAAGTATCGGAAAACCATGTTGCAAAACAAAACTCTTCGAAACGAACGAATGGGAAGCTCCAGAATCAAACAAAACCGTGGCAGGTACTGTGTTGACAGGGAACGTACCGAGCACGATGTCTGGGGCATTCTGCGCCTCTTCCCTGGTCACATGGTTCAGGTGACCCTTCCTGTGGTTGTTGTTGGGGTTGAAATTGTTGCGCTTGGGGGCTGGATTGTTTCCACCATTGTTTGGCTTGGGTGCCGCGTTCCTTGGCTTTGGGCACTGTTTAGCATAGTGCCCTTCTTGACCACAAGCATAGCAGGTGACCCCTGGACGGTATGTGTACTCCTTATCCCTGGCATGAAACTGTCCGACGGGCCTTGGATCAGTAGTCGTGGATCTCCTTGCTTCTGTTCGTGGAACCTCAGCCTTGCTTCGGTTGTTGCGAGCAAGAGTCGTCTTGTCCCTCTTTCGCTTACGGATATCTTCCAGACTACGGCGCTCATTCTCCAAGGTAATGGCCTTGTCCACCAGAGTTTTAAAGTCCGGAAAGGTGTGTACAATCAGTTGGCATCTTAGTGCTGGTGCCAGGCCGTCCAGGAATTTTTCCATCTTCTTGCTTTCTGTCATGTGCTCGTCGTAGGCATAACGAGACAGCTGGGTAAACTGACCATTGTATTCCGTGACTGACATGCCTCTCTGCTTCAGGTCATCAAACTCTCTCTTCTTGATTTTTATGATGCTCCTGGGGATGTGCGCCCCATGGAAGCCTTCCTTGAACTCTTCCCAGGTGATGTTGTGTTCACTGGGAAGCATGTGTAGGAAGTTTTCCCACCATGCTGCAGCTGCTCCAGTAAGGTAGTGTGGTGCATAAAGCACCTTCTCATGATCTGAACACTGAGCAATAATCAGTTTCCTTTCAATGTCACGAAGCCAATCCTCGGCTTCCAGTGGCCTATCGGTGTGAGCAAAAGTTGAGGGGCGAGTCTTCTGTAACTCAGATAACTTGGAATGTGGTTGATAGGGCTCACGGGGGTTTCCCATATTAATGACATGATTCATCATCTCTTGGTGCTGTTGCTGGCTTTGCTCGAAGAGACGGCATACTTGAGACAGGGCTGCTTCGCTGTCTTGTTGACTGGACTGACCCTGAGTGAAATTGTTGCTAGTCTGTGTCCCATAAACCTCTTCTGGCTGATTGGGCATGGAGCGAGTCCACGGACGAGACATTTTTCCAGTCTGGGGTATTATTTTGCAAAACCCATGAGAAAAACTGTGTAGCACAAGGAAAACTTTGCAAAGGCAACAACTTAAAAGACCTCAAGGTTTTTCAAGAAAACATAAACGATTTTGCACGGAGAAGAACTGCTTAGCATATATCTTACACGCGAAGAGCAAACACACGATACAGCACTCAGGATGCGCGTACACATTCCTGACATGTTATTTAAGCTAGCGAACTACTCCGGAAGGCAGCAAACACACCAATACAAACTAGCGTACAGATTAAAACAACACATCATACAAGCAGGCATAACGCGCGGCTACTCGGTGCTCTCAGTCGGAGATGGTGAAGATTTCCTTTCCCTTGCGATGGCAAGACTCAGCGGTCCAGGAGAATCCACCTCCACCTCCTCTCTAGCTGGCTCCTGGCGCGTAACGCTGCGCTGCGGTGACGGTGCGGGAGCGACGGGCGGCAGAGCGGGTGCGGCAGGCGGTGCGGCTCTGACTGGAGTAGGAGCGATGACTCGGTCGAACTCCTCAGTGGTAGGCAGACGGCGAGCAGTGGCCAAAACGGCCGGTGTATACGAGGCTGAAGACGAGACGAATGTCAGAGGCGGTGCCGTGTGGAGAAGCTCCTTCCTGCTGGCAGGACCGCCCCGGACTAAGTCCATGCGGGCAGCCACAAGATCGTCTACGAGGTTGTCGAAAGACTCCTCCAGAGCCTTGAGATACTCCACAACCATCTCGATGGCTTCATCTCGCTCTCCCCGATGGCAGGCGAATGCATAGTGACTGGTGTATGGCACATGGCATGGGAGGTAGCGGTAGCGACGAGTCTTCATCGTAGGAAGGATGTCCCGAAGACGAGCTATCGCCTCACGGGCAGCCATCTGCATGGCATGCCTCTCCGTAGGCATGGCCCTTCCCACAAAACGGAAGTGGCGAGCAGCAGAACGTCCTCCCTTGAATTGCACCACAGCTTGGTGCATAGACACGTCGTCGCTGAGCTTGTGCTGATAGAGTGTGAACTCCGGGCGAGCTGCTGGCCCGATCGCGAGCTTGGTGATGGAGACGAGGAGCTTGACAAACCCCTCGGGCACGTTCGTGAACACTCGATTCTCACAGCTGCTGCCAGCCATCTACAAAAGTAGGCAAAAATTCTGAGTAGTCATGTCATAAATTTATGATGACCAACAGAAAATAGCTACAATTGCAAAATGCTGAAAAAGCACAAAAGACGCTAATAACCGATTAGCGATCGCACCTAGTGGCTTCCTACAGTCAGCCTGGCTCTGATACCAAGCTTGTCACGACCGGTTTTTCAATAAAATAATTATTGAGAGACCAATCCCTTTTACGGACCAGTAAGGAAGAATTCCTTCTCACTGGTAGACAATATCATGGTCACAGAAGAAAAATACCAGGAGTACTGAATATAATACAAGGTTGAGCGGAGACTGCCCAACAATTTATTACATGCACGCCGCTAAAACAAGACGGCGGATAGGGTGGCATACTACTAACTCACGATAATGACGGTGGTGGAAATATCACTGCGAAGCGAGTGATATGACTCCTGAAGACTACAGCTCTTCGAGCGTCGGAGTGAGGCTCGAGGAGACTTATTGCAGGTGGCGGAAGCGTATATAATAAGGGTGACCAATATCCGGGATCGCGCAGGACTGACTGGGACTCCTCTAGGCGTCGGACGCGCTATCAAACTCTTCATCCAAGAGATCGCCTTCGTCAACATCTGGCCAAATCAACAAGCCAGGTGAGTACTATGAAAGTACTCGCAAGACAGCTTGGACAAAAGATATAACAAATGCAAACATGAAGCATGAGAACAATTTAACCAGTGCGATCAGACATAGAGATAATAAATACTGGGTGCCAAGCGAGGGTCTGAATGACTCCACGAGCGGAAACTGCAAGAATAGTAATACTGGTGCGAAACGAGGGTCTGAATGACTCCTCGAGCGGAAACTGCAAGAATAGTAATACTGGTGCCAAACGAGGGTCTGAATGACTCCTCGAGAGGAGACTGCAAGAATAGTAATACTGGTGCCAAACGAGTGTCTGAATGACTCCTTGAGAGGAAACTGCAAGAATAGTAATACTGGTGCCAAACGAGTGTCTGAATGACTCCTCGAGAGGAAACTGCAAGAATAGTAATACTGGTGCCAAACGAGTGTCTAAATGACTCCTCGAGAGGAAACTGCAAGAATAGTAATACTGGTGCCAAACGAGTGTCTGAATGACTCCTCGAGAGGAAACTGCAAGAATAATAATAAAGCCATAGTCGGACGTCTGAGCGACATCCCATAAAGGGCTTATAACAGAAAATAAAAGACGAACATGCCACAGCCGGACGTCTGAGCAACATCACCTAAAGGGTTTATATTTAATGTAAGAAACAAAAACACGCCACAGCCGGACGTCTGCGCGACGTCACATAAAGGGCTTATATTGTAGCTCAATAATACTATAGTTCGGAACATAAATTATCACAAGTACGAGACAAATATAAAGTTAGTCCATCCATAGGAATAATAATTTAACTGGATTTACCACTTGAGCTTGTTCACCGGGGACAAGTTTTTTTTTCACGCGGATAGATATGGGTATACTGATTTCACTACGTGATCCTGGATACGATGACTTGGAAGAATTTGACTCTGCAGAGTTTGTACTTAACCACAGCCAACAGATTTCAGTAGTCACAGGGACTAGTTCCGTTTACGGTGTTTTGGAAGAAACACGTCTAACCAGTACACACCCAATTCAACATTCCGAAGCCAGGGATCACCCTCAGCAACGTTCAAGAAAAACCTTGAGACGGGGAGGCTACAACCTCGCGTAGCATGGGATCAAATTTCTATACGCGCGCTCTAAGGGGGTGCCCCCCTCTCGGTCCCAACCGGAAACACCCATGCCCCCTGACCGAATGACTGGCTTTAATCCTGGGCCAAGGTACCATCATCCCGGCCTCTCTGTTTGGTGTGTACAGGGAAAGAGATTACTAACTTACTAAACCGCATCCTTGCAAATGAAACATCTGGTAGCACGGAAGGGGGAAAGAATGATTACGTGACTCCGTCCACGTTAACGTCGGAGAAAGTCGGATGACGCAAGGCTGGTATGCTACAACATTACCACCTTTCTGCCCTTCATGTCACCACATGATTAGGCCATCTCTCATCAGAGATCATCGCAACTTTGGAACATGCGGTTAGTTGCCTTACAAGCAACGAGGTATTTACCGACACTCATATGCCACGCACAAACTTTCAAGCAAACATGCAAAACACTTATCATATCAAATGTTCAAACATGCTTGCCTGGTTCGGAGAAGTCGGAGTCTAGCTCGGCGAAGTTCGCGGCTCCGTCACCTCTTCCGGAACCTACGGCAATCACGAAAACGGGTACTAACGTGAAAATCAACGCGCGCACAGAAACTTCTCCAAAAATTTCCAAATAAATCCCATAAAAAACTAGACAAAAATTTAAGAAGGTCAGAAAAAGAATCACTCAAAAATCCCTTTTCATTTAAAAGTTATAAAGGTTTCTGTCCAGGGACTTATCTGTAATGAAACAGAAAAGTTCCAGGGTTTAAACTGAGAAACCAGAAAATGCTTCGGAAAGAAATGCGCTAGCTAAAGGAAGAAAACGTATTTTGCCCGAAGGCGCCAACAGAAAACGGTTCGCGAAAGAATAGAACAGAGGCTGACATGCGGGGTCCACATGTGGGGTTTGAAAAGCTCGCCGGCGCCCGAAGACTGCGGTGGACGCCGGCGTCGAACCACGGCGAGTCAGGAGGATCGGAGGGTACCAAGAGCTTCAGCGTGTTCTTCCGCGTCGGTGGGTGGTGGACTCGACCAACGGGGAGCACCACGTCGACGGCGACACTATCTCCGGCGGACGGCGGTTCGGGTGATGGTGGGGAACTCCGGTGAAGGGCTGCAAACTTCAAATTGAAGCGCGGGTCAGAAGGAGGGATGCATAGTGAAGCTACTGGCAAGAGATGGGAAGCGGAGGTGCACGCACGGGGGCGAATCGAGCTGGATCCCGTGGCGGGTCGCGGCGGCCGGAATCGAGGAAGGAGACCTCCTCGGGGCTCTTCCAGTGGCTAGGCGTGCTCTAGGTGGAGTGCAGGGATGGTGTGTGCTCGAGTTGAAGCTCGGGGCCTCTATTTATAGGCGGATCGACGGGGTGGCCGTGAACGGAGAATCTCCGGCGAGCGATTACGGCGATGCAGTGGATTGGCAGGAGGTTTGAGTGGCCAGGCAGCATCAGTGGAAGTTACTGGTGTCATTCCACTGCTAAACGGAGTTGGTCTTGGCATAATGGCGTCGGTCCACGGTGAGATGGCCGCACGGGCTCGACGGCGGCAGAGAGCGCGCTCCGCGCCCTGCGGTTCATGACGAGAGTGGTAGCGCGTTCGGGGGAGTGGAAGGCCACGCGGCGAGCTCCGGTGGCTTGGGCGGCGCTGGGTGGCGCCGTCAGCGCCGTGCCTCCCGCTGGCGGCCGCAAAGCCGCCGCTGGCGTCGGTCACGGGGCGGCGCACCTTCTGCTGCTCGTTGCCGACGTCCGCAAGGTGCCAGACGCTCGTGCGGTGCAGGAACAAGGGGGAGGGGACGAGGAGCAAGGCGACACAGTGGCACTGGCGAGATCGACAACCATCTCTGAAGAAAACGACAGTAAGCCACTGAACTGTTCTCTGAATTTAACTTAATCTTGACCTTGACAATGCACTGCAGGTGTTCGACAGAAAGATTTGGCAATGAGATAAATTTTTCTAGAGCTGGTACTTGGTGAGGTGACCACTCAATGCACCCAGAGGCTGCCTGATTTTACTTGGAATTTTTGGAAAAGGAATTGAGTGAATTTCACCAAATTTGACAAATCTGGTCCAAACTTGCAGCAAGTGTAGTTTGAAAAATTTGAACTGAAGACCAGTGGATCTTCATGGATCTTGGTTGAGGGTTGAAAGGACTAGGAGGGGAAACAGGTTTGGGGGCAAAAATCATGACAGAAAATGGAGTTCCTTTGTAAATCACCAATGGCTAGAATGGAAGACAGAAATTTATTTGAATATGATTTAAATGGAAAATAAACATAGGGGAGGTTCAACTTGCTGGATTAGATGCCAAACATGATCCAAAGATGAGGGGAGGGTTAGGAGAGAGAATTTGCACTAAGGCCATGGCAAGAGGGAATTGTTGAAAGTGGTAAAGGATTATTCCAAAAGCCATAGTGCAAATTTCAAAGAGATTTTCAAAAGGCATTTTTCCAAGTGAAAAGTATTTTGTCTTGAGTCCAAAAGAAAAGCAAGAACCTCCAAGACCAAAAATAGATCTTGGGTGAATCCGAATAAAACTTTTTGCATAAAAAAATATTTGAAAGGGAGAGTTCTTTTGAAGAAAAATTTAGATCACCTCCCTCAAGTCAAATAAAATCTTTTAAAAAATCCAATTAAAAACTTGGGTGTCACAATATTCATAAATGTTTTACCAATTCACAAATGTTTTGCAACGCAAGTATTTGAAAATTAGTAATAACTACTTATATCATAACATTTTAAAATTTATGGTCATTTTCTAAAAAATTATTACATGCAACTAAAAATCAAAAAAAAATAGTCATGGCGCACCAGGGGAAGGTGCACCATTGCTATCACGGTGTTTATGGCGCACCCCTAGAAGGTGCGCCATTGGTATACGTATTTTTATGGCGCACCCCTAAAAGGTGCACCATTGCTAACCCTCCCCCCACTCCACTTGCTCCCCTCTCCCTCTGGCCTCTCTCCCTCCCTCGCCAGATCCACCTCGCCCCACACCTAACCCGACGACCCCCGCGCGAGCATGCTGCCGTCCGCCCGCGCCAGCTCCACCGCCACCACCCTGCCTCCTCGGGCCCCCCCTCCCCACTTGGCCCCTCGCGCTTCCCCTCGCCCTCTCCGCTTATCGTCTCCCCCAGATCCGCGTCGGCAACCCGCGCTTGACGCGCCCGTCGCCGGCCACCTCGCACCGCCGTGGCAACTGTCGACCTCATGCCACACCGACGTGCCCAAGCACTCCACCTCCCTCGACTACGTCTTCCCGGACAAGCCACAGGACGCCGGACGCCCCCGCGATGCCTTCCCCGCCACCGGCTTCCTCCTCGGCCCGGCAGACTTCGTCGACAATTCGCTCCGGCGAGCTCTCCCCCGAGCCCGCTTTGCTCACCTGTAGGTCACGGTGAGCTCCTCTGTCGATCCCCTCCTTTTCCCCTTATGTTCTCCTACTACTGTGTGTTGTTGTTGTTGTGCCTCGTCTGGCTACGCCACCGCGCTTCCCGCTCGCTTGCTCCTGCCTAGCCGCGGCCAGCGCCCGCGCCCTTCGGCCGCTGCCCCTCGCACGCGTCTCAACTGCCTGTTATTGCCGCCGCTTTTGGTACTTGAGCCGGTGCCGCTGCTTTGCTTGCTGCTGCCTACTGTATGTAGTTCAAGTGGTTCTAGGTTGTTTCTACTGTTGTTGGCACTATGGATAAAGTTGTTGGCACTACTTGGGTCAAGATTGGATATACAGTTGTCTAGGTTGTAGAAATTTTCAGAACAATATGTCATGCTGCCAGTCATGATGATGATCATTGTAAATTCAGTAGAACTGCTGTTGTACAACAGTTGCTGCTTGTGATGATCATTGTACATTCAGTACAACTGTTACTGAGAATGGGGTACCAAATTTCTTGTCATCTTGCTAATGAAGATATTATAACCTGAGAATTATTTGTTTTGCATGTCATGTATAGAATCAGAAATTACCATCATTCTTTTGAAAATTCAGTTAGAGCCAAAGCCGAGTGTACCTTTCTTTTGAGAGGACAGTTAGAGCCATATTCAACAAGCTACTGAAAGTTTCCATTAGTTGCATCTGTTTACTAATGAAAAGCAATCAAGATTTAAGTAATCATGGTTTAAATTCAGCTTGGCATGGTTTAAATTCAGCTTGGAATCATGTCATGTATAGGTTCAAGGACAAACCATGGTTTAAATTCAGCTTGTAATCAAGCTACGCGCACAAACACATGGCTAGGTTAGGTACATCACATGACATCTACCCATCCACGCATGAATTTTCAAGTCAGAACAACATGAACGCTTCCATTTCAGCATTTTTAAACTTAGTAGCTAGGTTTCTAGGAAGCATAGGATTCTTGCATTGACCCAATCAGGAGAGAGATCATGGCATAGGCATAGATAGGATCATGGCATGATTGAAATGGGGCAAGGCAGGCAGCATGGCTACAAGGGTTCAAGATAATGCCAGATCCAGGGTTCCAACATAGAAGTACAATTCTATTACTACTAGTGCTACTAGTGCTTCTACTGCTGCTACTAGTGAACTGGGTTACTTACTAGCTACAGCTAACAAGTTAGGGCAACAGCAACACTGAGATGGTGTTTGCTTTGGTCCCAGCAGCTAAACATCAGGCCTAACCTTAGTTGTGTTTCAATGCTTAAAGACTATTAGCTCCATAGTACTTTCCCTGTCCTGATTGTTGTTTTTCCATGCATAGTATAACATTCTGTAATTTCCAGGGATCAATTAGACCAGATTGCTCTTCTAAAGCATTTCACCGTTTTTTGATTCTAGCTGAATCCATCAAGTCTTGTGAAAATACTCTGTGAAATGTGGGGTTGCTCTCATTACCCAATGTTAGAATGTTGCGCTGCACATGGATGTTCATACTTCACTGTTCCTTTTTATTGTTGTTTTGAACTGTGGCTACACCAGCATGGTGTTTTGATTCAGAAGTGATTATTTGCTAGGTTGCCTGGCATGAGCTAGATTAAATGATACGTTTCTCCTGATGTGAAATGACCCCTTTCTCCTGAAATGTTGATTAATTTCCGTTTCGGTTGAGAATGGGGCACTCCTAGGTCAAGAAAATTAGCAAAGGGCATGCCCAATTTTCTTGACCTAGAAGGTGCCCAATTCTCAACCGAAACAAAAATTAATCAACATTTATAGTTTGACCTAGAAGATGCCCAATTTGTTAACTCTAGTAGATGCACAACATGAGATAGACAGATTATGATGCAAGCATCTATATAAATGAAAGAAAATAAGAATCACAAGTGTACCTTCTTCATTTTGCTAGTGGACAACTGAAGGTCTCCATAGTCAAGTTCAGTACGCTTTTTTTCCTAGACTGCATTTAAGAAATAACTCTAGTAGCCTTTTTTCCTATTTAGAGCGAACATGGCAAACAACGATGAGGCCGGCGGTTCCAGCAAGCAATTCTGGGAGCTGCCCCAGGAGATGGAGGAAGAACCTCACCGCTATGAGGACGCCGCGGAAGACACCGATCCCGACTACACAACGCCTAGTGGCGTCAGGGATGACACCACTGATGGTGCCGCCGAGGATGCCACCACTTATGATTGCAGCGCACGCACAGATGCCAGCAAACCGAAGAGGCAACGGAAGGACCGGCGCCCACGTGCTCGGCACCGTCAAGGAGGAATTTACTGAAGTGTCCTCCAGTGGGCATCCAACGGCGCCCAAAGAATTAGTCAGTGGGTACGCGGGACAACTCGGGTGCATTCTCCGGAGCACCGTCTCGATCAACACCGAGAACCTAAGGCATCGTGAACGAGGGAATTTGCGCAACCTCCTCTTCATGAAGCTGCACGAACGATACAAGTTCCCCGGTGACTTCGCAAACACACGCCTCTCAGGGAATAAAGTGCACAGTGCCACCCTCACAAAGATGAGCACGGCCCTGGCTACTTGGAGAGCCGCGGTTATGAGAAGGATTCTAAGAGGTGATAGTTATGAGAAGATCAAGGAGACAAATCTTTCGATCAGCGAAGCTGACTACCTGGAGTTCAAGATCAAGTGCGAGAGCAACGCATCTGCGGAATCAACTCAGTGGGGGAAAGATATGCGGGACTTGAACTTAGGGGTCCACAAACTCGGTCCCGGCGGTTACAGAGTGGCGGAACCTATATGGGACAGCGAGGACGCAGAGCGTGCCGAGCAAGGCCTACCGCCCCTCTTCGATAAATACCGTGACAAACAGACCAGGAACTATGTCAGGTCCCGGTACAAGGTGGACCCGGTATCAAAGGAGCTTACCACGAATCCGAAGACCAAGGCGCTTGAGCTTGTTCTGGTAAGGAATACACCCCCGCGTAATTAGCTCCATATGGTTGCATTCTAATTAATGAAGCCAAATTTATAAATGGTTCACATTCCTTCTGCGGGACACTGAAAGCAGTAGCGCGGGGTCATCTCAGAGCTCCCCTTGGGACACCACTTTAAATAGGGCGCTGAATGTAATGAAACACAAGGATAAGTTCAGTAAGCCGTCGTCAGCTGGTCGTGTGGCCAGCAAAGGCTTGTCCACGAAATGGTCAGAATACTATAACGCTGGGCGAAAGGAGAGAAAGACCAGCTCGGAACGCCAGGAGCGCGTGGTTCAAGAACTCAAGGCATAAGTGGCAGGATTCCGGAGATAGTCGAAGAGCAAGCGCGAGACCAACTGGGAGCGACGATCACCGCCATTGTGCCTACCTTGATTGAGGGGCTGCAGGCGTGGATTTCGGACGGCCAACAGGGGCCGCCCCCGATTCCCAGCTTCACGGGCAGCAACTCGCACAACGCGCCGGTGCCATTGGTGTCTCCGGCGGAGGCGACATTGGTGTCTCCGGCGTCGGCGCCGGCATTGGAGCTTAATTCACCCAGTGTGGGAAGAATACGTCGGCCGGCACCTCGGCAGCAAGAATCCCCTCCGTCACTTGCACGCCCGCCGTTGGCGGTGCCTCGACATTAGCCGAGCTCGACGCCATCACGGTAACTAAGCCTCTCGGCCGATGACTTCATCTCCTTGCCTTTCACTGGGCATCCCTGACGCCCTACATGTTTTGGCAGGGCGCTGCCGACGTTCCATGCACTCTCCTGCACTTCATGGACGGCGAGTTGATCGATGTCGCCAAGGTCAAAATCGTTCAACCGGGCAACCGCGTGTTCCACGGTATTCCGTTGCCACCCATCGTGTATAGGGTTCAAATGGTTCGGGTGCTGCGGGGCTGCGATGACTTGTTACCTCCGTATCGACCCCCTGGGGCCGACGAAGATGATGTGATAACCCTCAGCGCCTGCATAAGCTGGTCCATGCTTTGGCCGAAGAGCCAGATTTGTTTGGGGGCGGGGGACAGTACCCCACAGACAACACCGCCAGTCGTGCCGGCGCCAAGCCATGGCAAGAACGCCGCAACGCTACCGCCGTCAGCTGATCCGGACATGCATATGGCACATGATCCGGACGACGACGACGGTACATTTTCCAACGTCGATAAGTACTTCAACGAACATGATGGGTACGGTGACGAATTCTTGGGGCCTCCTTCTCAAGAACCCATCCCTGCAAAAGACGATCGCGATCTAGCTAGTACCGCGGAGAAACCCAATTGCAACAGGCGTCGTCTGGCGTTCAGTTCTCAGGAGACGCCTCCAGCTGCCGCCTTCACCGAGCCTCAGATAGCCGAGGTGCGAAATATTATCAGCCCAACACACCTAAGAAGGTGGTCTCTGAGCAGAACTCGATCCCATTATAGAAGAAGAAGCAGAAGGGTCGGAAAAGAAAAAATAACAAGGGTGCGAGCCAGCTGGCACCGAGTACAATCTGTGCTCAGGACGGGCCACCTTCACCTAAGGATATCTCGAGGAGGGTGCATGTGGCGGGTAGGCCGATGCTACCGACTAATCTGCTCAATGCTGCAACCGGTGCTATGCGGAGTTTCTTTCTATGGAGAAGCGACGTCTCTCCGAGAATGATGTGGCATACCCAGTTTTCGTGGCCAAGGTGCCAGAGGGCAACGGCTTTGTCGATAGCACCATCGGGGGTATGATCGTCCTGCGGTTTGATGACATCTTCGCTATGTTTAACCTTCATCCGCTGCACTACACCTTCATTCGGCTATTTTCGCTTAGTATGGAGATGCGGATCATTACAGACAAGACCCCGGACATCGTGATAGTGGACCCCTTCAACTTGTGTGCCAAGATCTTGGGCAGCGCTGGGGACCGGCAATTCGCGATTTCATACCTCGAAGGTGTCACTCTGGCGAACCCAGATAAGGATAACTTCCTCATGCCTTACTTTCCCGAGTAAGTCATCCCCTCACCACCCCGTAACATATGATTTCTTAGATTTTGATCATTTTATTTTTTCTAACATTCCGTGTTTTGTGCAGTGACACACATTGCACACTCATCCTCTTAAGACCGAAATATTCCATGGCCACGTATTTTGACTCGGACCATCAGTCGAAGAAAGATTACATAAATATCAAGAAAGTTCTTGATGATGCTCTCCCCGGCTACGCCAAATCTGGAGGCACCTTCAGAAGGCCAATTTGTAGGTACGGTAAGCACGTGTTCACCCACGTAACGACGTTCCCCTGCGTCAAGCAGCCGCCTAGCAGTCAGAAGGATGCCTACTACGCCCTCCATCACATGCGGGTGATTGTACGGGACCATAATCACCTTCTGCTACCAACTAATCTCAAAGATTGGGCCGCACGCTTGTCGGCAATCTAGGACGCGGACATCAGACAAGAATTCTTTCGCATCCAGTCGGAGTTTGTGGAAATCATCTATCAAGATGTCCTTCGTACCTCGGGGCAGTTCTACCTCAAATATCAACCGTCCAACAGTGAAATAGAAACAACGCTACAAATGCAGGCTGATAACGATCGCAATTTCATGACCATCACGAAAGACGGCGGCTTCATCCACGCTCCGGTCCCTGAGTCGAGTCGAAAGTAATGATGCTATGTAGTTCTGAAATATCGATTAGCTCATGTTGTAATTAAACTTTAATGAACTTGTATGTCTCTTTAGTTTGGACAGTCGTTCAACTTATATGTAATCGATGCTATTTATTAGTAGGACCATGAATCGTGCTATTAATGTGTTGCTTTTCTCTTCTGGTCCTTTTGTTGCATACTTATATATTGTCTGTGAATTGCTACTAACGTTTTGTTTGTCTAGTGCATAGAGATGCCGTCGTATGTCGTGTACAAGGGTAAGGTTCCCGGAGTCTACGACGACTGGGAGGAGTGTCGTTGACAGGTTCACCATTTCAGCGGTAACAGTTACAAAGGGTACACCACTAGGGCGGAGGCGGAAGCTAGATACGCGTGCTATCTAGCGGGAGAGAGGAGGGAGCAGAGGAGGAACCAGATGAAGACCAGTTTCATCGCGATGATGCTCATCGTGACCGCAGCTCTCTTCTATGTGATGGTAGTTTAGATGATCAATATCGACTTTGTAATGTGACGACAAATTCGGCTAATATATATGATGAAATTTGCTAATGTCTCGAGACCTAAACTTGGCTAATGTTTGAACATTGCTCCCTATTTCGAATTTGGAGACTAATATGATGAATTCTATTGTGTGATGTTTATATTCTGTGCTCTGTAACGTACATTGTAACCTGTGCAAATACCAGAAAAGAAAAAAATAATTCCTAATATTCATAGTAGTGGCGCACCATATTGAGCATTAGTGGTGCACCAGGGCTAAATACCAGTGGCGCATTATGGGGCATAATAATGGTGCACTTGGGGGCATACATGAAGGTAAATATGCCCCCTAGGAGGCATAGTAATATCGCACTGTTGGACATAGTAATGGCGCACTACCTGGTGCGCCACTATTATCTGGGATACTAATGGCGCACCAGAGGTGCGCCATTACTATTTGTTACTAGTGGCGTGTTAATAGTAGCACACCTATAGTGCGCCATTAATAGCAAAAACCGGTGCGCCACTAACAACCTTTTTTCTAGTAGTGAGATGGCGATGGATCCTCGCGAGCCCCCCGGGCCTCCAGAGCCTCGCGAGGTTCAGGACCTGGGCGATTCGTGAGGAGCAACTTTTGCAGCACGCGTCTTCAGCTACTTCAACACTTCTTCAGCAACGGTGCCAGGTGACATTTTTCGGTTTGTTCAGTTGGGGGCGCCCCTCGGTCTGCATCATCCCCAAGCCGTGCGGGTTCGTCCTTGCGGCATGTATCGTTTTTGCATCCATCAAAACTAGCTTTACCCTCTTCCATGAGTTGCTTTATTATTATCACCTGCCTGTCTGGCGCTTCGCCGCACTTCGCAGCCTCCGCGCGTTGCTGACCCGCATCTTGCTCATCCCGCAATGGGGCCTAGACATGCTGGTACGACGGTTGTGTTCTGGTCCGTCCCTGCAATGCTTATAAATCTGAGAGATCGAGATCTGGCTCACGGCCTGCCCTGCGCACGTCTCCTCACCAGATCCTCAGTGACATCATCCTCTTGCGGCAGGACAGCAAGCACGGTTATGTGTTATGTTCTCCTCCTCTGACTAACTCGCGGGAACCACTGGAGCTTGACCACGAATGGCCCCGCCGACCATTCCTTTTTCATGCAATTCACTTGCACGTTAAGGATGGCTTCTGAGCATCGCGCCTCCGGGGCTCCTATTGGCCCTCGAACCGTCACCCCCTGGCCTTGACCACGACATCGCGACCTGGCATACCAGTGGCGGCTGAGCCTTGCTCAAGGATCGGGACCAGAGGACGTAGAGCATCCAGATGAGTGAGAAAAAAGGGGGGACCGGCGTGAGCCCTACCTAGAAGCGTCACCGCTAAGGCACGGTCAGGCGCCGTGCAAGGAAATCACCGCAAGCTCGCCAAGATAAGTCACCCAGACATATCGGCGTGAACCTCATGACCCAGTATTTCGACTCTCGCGATCTCGCTGGGGCAATGCCGCTTTCTTTTTCAGCCTTCAGGGAGCCGCTTGCACGCTAAAGGGGACCTCCTAATCATCGTGCCACAGGGAACTTGAAGGTCCCACCAAGGATAGAACCGCATATTGACACGCTTTTGCAAGGTGGATATCATTACATCGTACCATGACATAATAGTTGGCGATACATACAAAGGCACACAATGCCACATGAATACATCAAACATCATACATAAGGACAACATCCGGCTACGGATGAAACAGAAACAAAAGCTCAGACGACATCCAACCTCCTTGCCCAGGCTGCCGACCAGGAACCTATCCCAAGATCGACGAAGAAGAAGAAGAACTCCAAAACAAGTAAACATCGCTCTCGCGCCATGATCATTGCATAACCTATACCTGCAACTGTTGTTGTAGTAATCTGTGAGCCACGAGGACTCAACAATCCCATTACCATGGATATCAAGACTAGCAAAGCTTAATGGGTAGGAAAGGGTAAGTGGTGAGGTTGCAGCAGCGGCTAAGCAATGTATGGAGGGTAACTTACGAGTACAAGAGTTAGATGAGAAACTACGCAAACATTCGCAAACTAGTAATGATCAATAGGTGATCCTGAACTACTTACGTTCAAACATAAGCCAACCGTGTTCTCTTCTCGAACTTCCCCGAAAAGAGACAGTCATGGTTACGCATGCGGTTGGTGTTTTTTAATTGAGTTTACTTCAAGTTCACTACAACCGGATATTAACAAATTCCCATCTGTCACATAATCGCGGGCATGGCTCTCAAAAGTTTAAACCCTGCAGGGGTGTCCCAACTTAGCCCATGACAAGCTCATGATCCGCGGAGACAATCCTCCATCGCGGAACCCTCCGATTAGACTCAGAATCCCGATGCACAAGACATTTCGACAATGGTAAAACAAAAACCAGCAAGACCTCCCGATGCACCGACCGAGCCTGATAGGAGTCGCACGTATCTCGTTCTAAGGGTACACTAGATGGGCAAGACGTCGGGTTGGCTGAGACCCTGGTTGCCCAGGGGGCGCCGGACATCGCCTAGTTTGGACCAACACTCATGAGGAGCATTGGCACGGGGGTTGACTAAGAGTCCTCGGGTTCTAGGCGGTCCCTATGCAAGTTTTAGTTGTTATTAGGCAAAAGGTAAAACCAATGTTGGGCCTTGCTGGAAGAGTTTTATTCAAAGCAAACTGTCAAGAGGGGGCCCATAAACCCTCATTGTGTTAGGGACGCAAAATCAAGGAACATAACACCGGTATCACGGAAACTAGGGCGGCAAGAGTGGAACAAAACACTTGGCAAAAGGACGAGCCTTCCACCCTTTACCAAGTATATAGATGAATTAATTAAATAAGAGATATTGTGATATCCCATGATATCCATATCCCAACATGGAACAACCTGCAACTGCACCTACAACTAGCAACGCTATAAGAGGAGCGGAGCAAAGTGGTACATAGCCAAACAACGGTTTGCTAGGAAGGGTGAAAAGGATAGAGGCTATCATGGTAATTTGGGAGGCTTGATAAACAAGTGGTAGGTAGTGCGACATAGCGATAGCATCGAGACAACAAGCCTAGCAAGGATAGTAGTGAGATCCAAGGTGACGGTCATCTTGCCCGAAATCCCGCTAGGAAGAAGATCGAGCCCATGAAGAAGACGAACGGGCATAGTCGAACAAATCCTCATGACCGCAACGAAACAGGAACTATCGAGAAGGAGCACAGCCGGAAAGAAGCAAACAACATGGTAAACACGCAACACATAAACATGGCATGATGCTCATCCAAATATCATGCATGACAAGGCTATATGATGGTACTCATGGCAAGAGAGGATGCATACAAGAACAACACACCAAAGCAAGTTTAAATGAGGCCGGAAACAACATATAACAATTCCGGTAAGTCCTCATATGCAAATTTCGAAATTGGTCCAGATCTAAAAAAACATAAAGTTAAAGTTGTTAAACAGTAAGTTAAAGTGCACCAAGAAGGTCTACGCGGTTTCTAGTCAAGTTAAATATAATGTTCATTTAATTCGGAGCTACGACCTAGAAGATATGAGCAAAACAAGTTAAACATGGCATTGATGCAAATGCAAGCAAAACAACAACTCAAGCACTCCAAAACATGGAGGCAACAACGTAACATGAAGCTACATGCAATTCTAAGCAAGTTTCATATAGAGCATGCGCAAAACGGAGCAACGGTTCAACACATACACACGAAACAAGTTTCAAACACAATATGCCCAAAACAGCAACTAAGCACTTTGCAACCAAGGAAACAACATGCTACATGAAACATATGGGCATAAAAATGATATACACTCAAAGTAAAGATTACATGGTTCAAATAACGTCAAGGTTCAAGTTCATAGGCGTTAGTATTAATCCAAAATGATCAAAGCAAAAAGCAACTTAATAACCCAGATTATGACAGTGAAAAATAGGGCATACATGTGAGCAGAAATAACATGTTGACATGTTGGAGGCATGAAAGAAACATGCTACAGTGCAAGTTCATGACAAACAAAATCATGGCCTTAAATTACAGGTTAAACATGGAAAGACATGATTACTAAGCATCCCCATATATCTTCTAGATCAATAGCATCCTTCAAGACATAACAGATTCTCAGACTTAGTGAAAAACAGATTCATGATGCATACTTTGGGACAACAAAAGTATATGATACAAGAAATTATCATGGCACCAAAGAGCATGGATAGCATGTACACGTCAAGAACTATAGAATATGAACACTGAGCTACTGCTAGAAACCACAAGAACATGCTCAAAACAACATCACAAGAATGCAAATGATAACAGATTCACAGACTAGGTTAACTCAACATGAAGCAGGCGTATTTGGGCACCTACTCATGGCAAGTGAATGTACCCAACAGCAAGCAGGCGTATTTGGGCACCTACTCATGGCAAGAACATGGTAATGTGATGCATAAAACACTAGCTATTCACATGGCAATAATGAACTGACTCTTAACAGACAGACAACAACATTATTTAGCAAATTTAGATCATGGCAATGATAAGCTACAGCAGGCCATAAATGCAAACAAGGACATGTATGGGTAGAAAATAACAAGATCTACAAAATCTCCTTACTGAGCATCTCCATATTGTGCATGGATTCAGTTGTAGCATCAAGTAAACATGGCAACAAAATGTAGCAGATTCAGACTTTGCAGAAATCAGTCACTGAAATCAGCAACAGCAAGTAGCTCACTTCACAAGCTTGATGCACTCACCACAAGGCACATAAAAATACATGAATTGCACCACTATAAAGACGACATGAATAGGATCCTAAAACATGTTGACATGGTGCACAAGAGGTAAACACACAAAATGCTATGAAAAAGACAAATCTGCAAGTTATGACAACTTTCAGCAGATTATAACATTTAGCACTTTTGCAACGAGGATTAAGGCACAAATATGAACACTAAGATACATGAAAACAACACCACCTTATAGAGCAGTCAGAGATGAACATTTCCATAGCAAGAACATATCATTCGGACACACATGCACAGAGTTATGAACATCCAAACATGCATACATGATGTGACAATACATGGACCTGATGAAAAAACAGACGAGCGGCGGATAGCTAAGAGTCGCCCAGGGCGAGAGATAAGGGCAGCGTCGGGGCCTCACCAGATGGGCTCGGCCCAGGTGGTCGACGCGGGCTGGCGAGGCCGGCGTGGGCTCGTGGCGAGGCCCATAGAGAGGAGCGGGACGGACAGAGGCGCAGTGGAGGCGCCGAGGTCGACGGCGTCACGAGGCGGGGCCGGGGCGCCACGATGACGAGCAGGTCATCGGCGAGCGGCGGAGAGCGACGGGGATGGCAGATCCGGCGAGCTCCCTGCTGGATCCAGCGGGGCGAGGTCGCAGAGGAGGCGGGGGACCCTGGCAGCGGAGACAGTCGGAGCTAGCCGGAGGCGGGGCGGCGTGGTCCGGCGGGTGAGGCGGCCGCGCGCGTAGGCGTTGGGGCAAGAGCAGGCGGCGGCGCGCGGGCGGCGGGGCTGGAGTAGGCGGCGGCAGCGTGCGGGGTCGGCTCCGGTGGCGCGGGTGGCGGACGGCGGGGCGATGCGGGCGGTGCTCGGGCCCTGGATGGGCTCGGGCGGGCCCCACGCGGGTCCCACGGGGGCCGCAGCGGCTGGGGGTGGGAGAGAGTGGGTTTGGCATGGATTTCAAAGCCAGGGGATTAGGGTTTCAAGATTTGGACGGGGAGGACGTTTATATAGATTCCGGGAGCTAGGAGAGGAGTTTTTCAGTGCGGTTTTCGCCCACACAATCGTGATCCAACGACGGAGAGCATGGAGGGGGTTAGATGGGCTAGTGGGCTGTTGTGGAGGGGTGCTGGGCTGCAAAGAGAAGGAGGGCTTCGATTAATCGTTAAGGCATCAAACGACCTCCAAATAGGATGAAATTTGACACGCGGTCTACCGGTGATGTACCAAGGCCACATGTCAACTCTGGGCCCATTCCAAGAACGTTTTTCTCCCACTCACGAAACAATATCTGAGAGGTGTGGCTGGTGCATGTGAGAGAGCCGGATTCCGAAACGGATAACGGAGAGAACTGGGAGACCGGGATGGATGCAAGTTTTAAAAGCATGAGTATGCAATGCACATGATGACATGGCAAAGTGCAACACGCAAACAAATGACATGGCAACGATGATGAATAACTGGAAACACCTAGTGCATCGGTCTAGGGCGTTACAGGCTCTCACCGGACCTCGAGCCGCTCACCTCCTGGCCTTGACCACGACATCGCGACCTGGCATACCAGCGACGACTGAAGCCTGCCTAGGGACTGGGTCCTGTCGGCGTAGAGCACTAAGCTACCGTGAGAACGAAAAGGAGCACCGTGCTGGAGCGAGACACGCAGCTGTAACACCGAACTAGGAAGGATAACATTAGGGCAAAAGCATTGAAGTTTCTTACATGCCCCCACAGGGCTCGTCACAATTCCGTGCACAGAACACAAATGGAGGACCTGGAAGGACCCGGCTGAGGGGCATCACCGACGATGCCGGACGGACGCCGATGCCGCGCTCCGAGCACGGTGAGAGCTTGGCTGCACGTAGCTGTTGTCGCTGGACTCCTGATAATTGCTTGGCTCAGGAGAGTCGCTGGATTCCAGGGAGTCCCCGCTGCTGCTGGAGGAGCTACCGACAAGGGCAAGGGAAAGTTCAGCGCCCGTGGCCGCGCTGCGTGGATTACCTCTTCCGGTGCAGCACTCCAAGTGCCGGCTCTCCACGTCGAAGACCTTGAAGAACAGCGTGGAGGCCCCGTCGTACTCGAAGTGGAAGGCGAGGGCCCCCTCCGGACAGCAGGCGCGGGCAACCTCGCCCCACCCTCGAGTCATGAAGACGTCGTCCGGGGGGACAACCTCGACCACTGCCTCAGTAGCTTGGCTGCAGCACTCGGCGTGTTGCAGCCACAGCTCGAGTGGTCCCCTCAGCGGCATCTCCTCGGCAAAGAACCTCGGGGATCGGATCCACGTGCGCGGCGGCATTGCCGCCCACATCACGAAATCGCATGATGTGCCTTCAGCCTGAGTTCGCGGGCCGGCTGGCCGTGCAGCCTCGGCCTATCCTCCGCGACCCCGCACCGTGCGGCGCTGGGCACTACCACCCTGCCTAGGACTCTGCGCGTGGGCCTACATGGGGATCGGGAAGCAAGGCGGAGGATGCTCATAGCAAGGTCGCGTCACCTCCTGCTCCTCTCCGGCATGAGAGCAGCCGAGCCTTTTCTTCAGCGGTAGTGGCCCTGGCTCCTCCCGAGGGGTCTTTCCCTTCTCCGCCATGGAAAACCTCCTGATCGGCGCCATGGATGCTACGACAAGACGGCGAGAAAATAAGAAGAAGGAGCAAGCAAGGAGAAGATGGAGATGAGCAAGGGGGTCTCTGCCCCTCCCCTCATTTCTAGCCGGAGGGAGGCCAACCGCCGGCCTCCACGATCCCTAGTAATGATGACTTTTCTGCATGCAGCATGCTCTTTTCAAGTCGAACGGTTGCCGAGGCAGCGTGGGGAAGCGGAGACGCCCACGTCCCATCAAGCGCCACACGTCGACTGAGGCCGCAGGCGGTTGGGGCCCGCGGCGCTTCGCCCTTGCCCCTTGGCTTCGTCTCGAAGCCAAGTCCGAGCGCACCTTGGGCCCACGGGAAAATGTCAGTGTTTTGGGAATGGGGGTACCGAGACTTTCCTGCCTACGTGTAACACCCCCATTGTAACTTTCCATAATTGTAACTCCAACTCTTGCCATTTTCGGCTATCTGTTATGATATTCCCTCCGTGGTCGGGTTTTGTTTGTCGTTTTGTATTTTGTTCATGTCATGCATTTCATATCATGTCATCATGTGCATTGCATTTGCATACGTGTTCGTCTCATGCATCCGAGCATTTTCCCCGTTGTCCGTTTTGCAATACGGCGCTCCCATCTCCTCCGGCGCACCCCTCTTGTTTTCTTTCGTGAGCAGGTGTCAAACGTTCTCGGAATGGACCGAGGCTTGTCAAGTGGCCTTGGTATACCACCGGTAGACCACCGATCAAGTTTCGTTCCATTTGGAGGTCGTTTGGTACTCCAACGGTTAACCGGGTAACCGCAGATGCCTTCTGTGTGTTGCAGAAAATCCCGCCTCAAAACCAGCCCAAAACCCCTCCAAGTCATCTCCATGTTGTAGGTCGTTCGATCATGATCGTGTGGGCGAAAACCGCACCTCATTTGGACTCTCCTAGCTCCCTCTACCTATAAATTAGAGTCTCTCCCGAAATCCTACCGCAGTCCAAACCCTAGCCGCCTCCCTCCGCGCGCCGGACACGTCCGCCCGGCGCCGGACGAAACCGGCGCCGCCGCCTCCAGCCAATCACGAGCTGCCACGTCAGCAGCCCGTACGCCGCCGCCGAAGCCCGCGGGCCCAGCGCCGGCCCCCGCGAGCCCGCGCGCCTCGCTCGCCGCCCGCGCCCTCCGCCTCCCGCGCCGCAGCAGCCCTCCGCCACGGTCGCCGCCGCCGGCCGCTGTGCCCCGCTCGTCGCCCGTGCCCGCGTCGCCGCCGCCGCCCGGGGCGCGCCTCCCAAGGAACCGCCGCCGTCACCGTCCTCCTTCCTCCCCTCCGCCGTCCGGCGCCGTCGCCCCTTCCTCTCCCATCGCCGGCGGCCCGAGCAGCCCTCGATCCCGATCCGGTCAAAGGTGCAGGTTGACTTTCCCGAGACCCCGATTTTCTCCAAGTCTTTGCAATTTTACAGCATGTGCACCTGTTCATCATGGCATAACTCTCTGTACATAGCTCCGTTTCGTGCGTGTAATATGTCAAATTGTTCGTGTCGTGATGCTCTACATTTTGCTCAATTGCACCATGTTCATTAGAGGTCATCTTGATGCCCAAATCTCTGGTGCAAGAGTGCTAGTTGCTGTTATCTACTGGTTCTTAGCAGAACTTGGAGATTTGTTATTTTTGTATCATTTATTCTGTGCATCTTATGAGCATGAGCTCTACATGTGTTTTGTTGTATGCCATGCCATCTTTCCAAGGGTGTATGCCATTTATTTTTGTGATCTCTGTGGTGACTAGCACAAGCATGCAAACTAGGCTCCGTAATGTTTCTGATTTCAGGGACACTGAGAAATAAGTCTTTGTCTGCTGTTATTTTGTTGCCATGTAAACTAGATGCTACAGAGAGATCCATGCATTTTTTGGAGATGTTCAGTAAGTATGTTTTCTAGATATTGTTGTAATCGATCCAGTCCTCCCCTTGTTTGCAATTATGGAGTGCCATAGCATGACCCAATCTTGCTCTACTTTTGCTATAAAATATTTCTGGCAGATTGTTTACGTATTATTCATTTTTGCCAAGCTTGTTGTAGTTGATTCATACATGCTATGCTTTTGTTCTTGCCATGGATACCTTCATAAACGTGCCATCTTGCTGTAGGTATGCTTGTTTTGTCATGCATTGCTTTGTGGTGAGTGCATCAAGCTCACCAACTCTGAAACCTGTTAACGAAACTTGCTATGCTTACAAGGTTGCCATCATATCTTCTGGTCCTTTTTGGCTTATGGTCAGTAAGGGACTTTTGTCATATGAATTTAGTAGAATACTGCCATGCCTTGTTTTGCAATGTTAATTTCCTGCAGCAAATTGATTTTGTGCTCTGAACATTGCTACCTGATGCTGTTTTCTGCCATGTCCAGTATTTTGACCGAGCCTGTAAACCTGTTATCTTTTGCACTTTTGCCATGCTTGTTTGAGCTTGTTATGTTGGGATCTAGCCGTAGCTCAGTGTTCATCTTTTGTCAAACATCTCCTGTAGATTACTTTCATATGCTTTGTTGCCATGTTGGAGTGCCGTAGCATTGTTACTTGTTGCATTCTAAGTGGTATCTTGCTGTTAATCGCAGATTCGTGTCATTCTTGCCATTTGCAAACCGTGCATCCGTTTCCGGTGATCTTTATATCGATTTCGACCGAAATCATCTCATCTTTCCAGTGGCATGCTTAGTTTGCCAAGTGACTGCCTTGTTCATCATTTTCCTTCCGGAGAACGCATATGCATCACATATCATATCTTGCATATCATACATGTTTTGCATCATGTTGCTTGTGCATTTCTCGTGATTGATTGTGGTTCCATTGCTTGTGTTCTTGTCTTGGGTAGAGCCGGGAGATGAGTTCGTGAACGAGGAACCTGTTGAGTATGCTTACGAGGATCAAGCTTTCGACAACTCTGAGAACCTTGCGGGCAAGATGACCACTCCTCGAAATCACTTCTATCTTTGCTTTGCTAGTTGTTTGTTCTATTGCCATGCTGCGCTACCTACCACTTGCTATATCATGCCTCCCATATTGCCATGTCAGCCTCTAACCATCCTTTCCTAGCAAACCGTTGTTTGGCTAAGTTACCGCTCTCGCTCAGCCCTTCTTATAGCGTTGCTAGTTGCAGGTGAAGTTGAAGTTTGTTCCATGTCAGAACATGGATATGTTGGGATATCACAATTAATGCATCTATATATTTGGTAAAAGGTGGAAGGCTCGGCTTTATGCCTGGTGTTTTGTTCCACTCTTGCCGCCCTAGTTTCTGTCATACCGGTATTATGTTCCTTGAGTTTGCGTTCCTTACGCGGTCGGGTGATTTATGGGACCCCCTTGACAGTTCGCCTTGAATAAAACTCCTCCAGCAAGGCCCAACCTTGGTTTTACCATTTGCCACCTAAGCCTTTTCCCCCGGGTTTTCTAGAGCCCGAGGGTCATCTTTATTTTAAACCCCCGGGCCAGTGTTCCTCTGAGTGCTGGTCCAAACTAGAGCCCTTTGCAGCGCCACCTTGGGGAAACTCGAGGATTGGTTTTAGTTGTACGGACTGCTCATCCGGTGTGCCCTGAGAACGAGATATGTGCAGCTCCTATCGGGATTTGTCGGCACATTCGGGCGGCTTTGCTGGTCTTGTTTTACCATTGTCGAAATGTCTTGTAAACCGGGATTCCGAGACTGATCGGGTCTTTCCGGGAGAAGGTTTATCCTTCGTTGACCGTGAGAGCTTATGATGGGCTAAGTTGGGACACCCCTGCAGGGTATTATCTTTCGAAAGCCGTGCCCGCGGTTATGAGGCAGATGGGAATTTGTTAATGTCCGGTTGTAGAGAACTTGTCACTTGACCCAATTAAAATACATCAACTGTGTGTGTAGCCGTGATGGTCTCTTCTCGGCGGAGTCCGGGAAGTGAACACGGTTTGAGTTATGAATGACGTAAGTAGGAGTTCAGGATCACTTCTTGGTCATTGCTAGATGACGACCGTTCCGTTGCTTCTCTTCTCGCTCTCTTTTGCGTATGTTAGCCACCATATATGCTTATTGCCTGCTGCAGCTCCACCTCATTACACCATCCTTTCCTATAAGCTTAAATAGTCTTGATCTCGCGGGTGTGAGATTGCTGAGTCCTCGTGACTCACAGATTCTACCAAAACAGTTGCAGGTGCCGACGATGCCAGTGCAGATGATGGGATCGATCTCAAGTGGGAGTTCGATGAGGAACGTGGTCGTTACTATGTGTCTTTTCCTGATGATCAGTAGTGGAGCCCAGTTGGGACGATCGGGGATCTAGCATTTGGGGTTGTCTTATTTTCATTTGGATCTTGACCGTAGTCGGTCTATGTGTGTATTTTGGATGATGTATGAATTATATTTATGTATTGTGTGAAGTGGCGATTGTAAGCCAACTCTTTATCCCATTCTTGTTCATTACATGGGATTGTGTGAAGATGACCCTTCTTGCGACAAAACCACAATGCGGTTATGCCTCTAAGTCGTGCCTCGACACGTGGGAGATATAGCCGCATCGTGGGCGTTACAAGTTGGTAATCAGAGCCATCCCCGACTTAGGAGCCCCCTGCTTGATCGAATCGCTGGCGTTGTTGAGTCTAGAACAAAAATGTTTTGAGTCTTAGGATTATATATATCGGAGAGTAGGATTCTTTTTACTCCTCAGTCCCTTCGTCGCTCTGGTGAGGTCTCCTGACGTAGAAGTTTTGACTCTTCTCTCCTCAAATTTCACTAAAAAAATTTAGGATCACGCGGGTATCTTGGAATCGTTCCGATGGTTTTGTGACGAGAACATTGTTCTTGGTGCCTCCTGACATTTAGGGGTTGTGGCAGTGTCCCGGGGAGTTGAGCTCCGAGGTGTTGTCGTCACAATTTTATCGTTGCAGTTCTGGAATACCTGAGTTTCGCCGACATCGAAATCTCTTTTATGCAGTTGTTGGTGAGATCACCTCGACGCCACCCAGTACTGGGGCGGGAGTTCAGGAGTATTGCCATAAGTCGTATAACGGATGCTTTTCGAAGGTTGAGGTAAACGATTTCCGAAGGTTTCTTGGTTATGTGTTGACGGATGGATACAGCTGGATCTAGGGATTGCTAGTTTGGGTGATATATTTTGTGTCCCCTGTATCCCCAACACCAGATTGCATAACCAGAAAGTTTCGGGAGTTTATAAGTGGGAATTCAAGTAGCCTTAGGATATCTTTCCGACAGACGCATGATATGAGATTGGGGTTCGACGTCTAGTGGTCCGCCTGTACACGGTTGGTTTTACAGTGGTCTCGTAGTGTCTTAAAGAGTCCTTGGCTATGCCGACTCGGGGACGCTTCGTATGTCATGTGCACAGCCTTGTACATGATGGTGCTGTACGATTGAGCCCGTGTGGGCCCCACCACGAAAACTTCGGACGAAATCTCTATCATATGTTTGTTCCGGCTTATTCTGCAAGCCAATACTTTGTTTTGTTTTGAATTGTGGTATTCGAGTTGCTTCGAAGTCATATGTTGATTCCATATCTTTTTCTAAGTGGCTTCTCAACTTATGGAAGTGTGATGATTTACTATGGAATTCATTCGTTCATCCTCGTTCGAATGTTTATTGTGAAGACTATATGTTGCAATTTCTATCCGTTGATTCTACTTATCTATTTGTCTATCAAGATGCTAACGGATGTCACCCTCTTCAGGATGGCTCCGCCAACGCGTCAGAATCCGGATCGCAATGAAGGGAGTCAAGCGAACCCTCCGCCACCACCTCCGCCTCCGGAGGCATGGCAAGCTATCATGGCAGCCACCAACGCCAATGCTCAGATGATTCTGCAACTCTTGCAAGAACGCACCCAAGGGCAAGGCAATCAAGGAATCAAGGTCAAGGCAACAATCAGCCTCACTTCGCTACCCTCAACCAGTTTCTCGCAAATCAGCCCAAGTCTTTCAGCTACTGTGCCGAGGCCACGGATGCCGATGATTGGCTCGTGGACATCAACAAGCATTTTGAATGTAGCAATGTCAGGCCTGAGGACTATGTCAAGTTCGCTTCTTTTCAGCTCAAGGACCAAGCTGCTGATTGGTTTCAGCAATACAAAGATTCCAGAGGAGGTCGTGTGATCACTTGGACTGACTTCTGTCGGGACTTCAAAGCGCACCACATTCCACAAAGTGTTGTTGAGAGCAAGCGTGAGGAGTTCCGCAATCTCAAGCAAGGCAACATGTCTGTGTATCAATTCAACATCCAGTTTCAGAAACTTGCTCGCTTCGCTAAACAAGACGTTCCTGATGAAAAGAGCATGATCTATCACTTCAGAGGTGGCCTTAGAGAGGATCTGCAGTTAGCTCTCGTTCTTGTTGAGCCTACTCAGTTTGATCAATTCTACAATATGGCACTGAAGCAAGAGGCTGCTCAGCTCAAGTGTGAGGCTTCTAAGAAGAGAGTCAGAGACGCAGTTCAGTCTTCTTCTTCCTCACTTGTGGCAGCTAAGCAACAGAAGTTCTGGTTGCCTCCTCCTCCTCCGTTTCGTCAGCCTTACCAGCAGAAGAACAAAGGTGGCCATGGTTCTTCCAACTCTTCCAACTCTGGCTATCAGAACAAGTCTCAGAATCAAGCTCCAAAGTCCAATGCTCCTTATCACCGTCCACTCTCAGAGGTGACTTGCAACAAGTGTCAGCAGAAAGGTCACTATGCTAACAAGTGCTTCAACCAAAGGCGTCTTCCGCCTCCTCCTCCTGTCAGATCTTCCAGCAATGCAGTGGTCAAGCATAATCCAAAGTCTGCTAAGGTGAACATGATGAATGCAGCTCAAGCGGAGGAATCTACTGATGTGATAATGGGTAATCTTCCTGTTAATGATATTCCTGCAAAAGTTCTTTTTGATACGGGTGCATCGCATTCTTTCATTTCTAGACCTTTTGTGGCTATGCATGATCTGGTTACTGAAGTATTGCCGAGTCCTCTGTCTATTGTTTCTCCGGCTCGACAACTGACTTCTCGAGCATTCGTTCGGGATTCCGTAATCAAGATGGGCGACTATAAATTTCTGTCTTCTCCAGTTGTTCTTGGTGACTCGGATATTGATCTAATTCTCGGGATGGACTGGCTTTCTAAGCACAAGGCTCAACTTGATTGTGCTGCCAGGGAAATTCAATTGACACACTCTTCTGAGGATGTTATCGTTTATGCCGCTCGTGATGAAACCATTCGGTTATTTTCTCTCAATGAGAAGGGCGAATTGAATGCCATCTCTCAAATTCCAGTCGTTTGTGAGTATCAAGATGTCTTTCCAGAAGAGCTTCCGGGTATGCCTCCTCACCGGCCAGTTGAGTTCGTTATCGAACTTGAGCCAGGCACTGAACCCGTTTGCAAGCGTCCATACAAGCTTGGACCTAACGAGCTGAAGGAATTGAAGAAACAGCTCGATGAACAAGAGCGTCTGGGTTTGATCAGACCGAGTTCATCTCCATGGGGTTGTGGTGTTCTTTTTGTAAAGAAGAAGGATGGCACGGACCGACTTTGTGTCGACTACCGCCCATTGAACAAGAAGACAATCAAGAACAAGTATCCACTTCCCAACATCAATGAGCTATTCGAGCAACTCAAAGGTGCTAAAGTATTCTCCAAGCTTGACCTTCGTATGGGTTATCATCAGATTCGCATTCGTGAAGAAGATATTCCCAAGACAGCATTCAGAACAAGCTTTGGTTCTTATGAATATACTGTCGTGTCTTTCGGCCTTGTCAATGCTCCTCCAGTATTCTCTCGGATGATGAATTTCATCTTCAACCCCTATACCAATGAATTCGTCCTGGTGTATCTCGATGATATCTTGGTCTTCTCCAAGAATAAGAAGGATCATGCCAAACATTTGCGATTGGTGCTCGACAAGCTCAGAGAGTATCAATTCTATGCGAAGTTCTCCAAATGTGAGTTTTGGCTTGATGAAGTTCTTTTCCTTGGTCACATCATCTCTGCCAAGGGCATCGCTGTTAACCCCGAGAAGGTGTCCGCAATTGTGAATTGGGAACCTCCTCAGAATGTCAAGCAGCTCCGCAGTTTTCTTGGTCTTGCAAGCTATTGCCGAAGATTCGTTGAGAATTTCTCTAAGATTGCAAAGCCTCTTTCCAACCTCCTCCAGAAGCATGTGAAGTATGTCTGGTCTCCTGAGTGTGACGTTGCTTTCAACACTCTCAAAGAGAAACTAGTCACAGCTCCTGTCTTAACTCCTCCTGATGAATCCAAGCCATTTGAAGTTTTCTGTGATGCTTCTCTCCAAGGTCTCGGTGCTGTGTTAATGCAAGAGAAGAAAGTTGTGGCCTATACCTCTCGTCAGTTGAAGCCCAATGAGAAGAACTACCCCACTCACGATCTTGAGTTGGCGGCAGTTGTCCATGCATTAATAACGTGGAGACATCTCTTGTTGGGAAGACAAGTGGACATTTTCACCGATCACAAGAGTCTCAAGTACATCTTCACTCAGCCCAACCTCAACCTCAGGCAGACTCGATGGGTCGAAATGATTCAAGAGTACAATCCGAGTATTGAATATACTCCAGGCAAGGCCAATGTCATTGCAGATGCTTTAAGCAGGAAGGCTTATTGCAACAGCTTAATTCTCAAGCCATTCCAACCGGATCTTTGTGAAGCTTTCCGCAAGCTGAATCTCCAAGTTGTTCCTCAAGGCTTTCTTGCCAACCTCATAGTCTCTCCTACTTTGGAAGATCAAATTCGTGAGGCACAACTTCTTGATGCCATGGTGAAGAAGGTGAAACGTGGTATCGACAAGGGTCTTTCCAAATACAAGTGCTATCGCATTGATGACAGAGACACTTTATTCTTCGAGGACCGGATTGTGGTTCCTAAAGGTGATCTAAGGAAAGTCATTATGAACGAGGCGCACAATTCTCTTCTTTCCATTCATCCTGGAAGTACGAAGATGTACCATGACCTCAAGCAGTCGTATTGGTGGACTCGAATGAAGCGAGAAATTGCTCAATTCGTGAATGAATGTGATGTCTGTCGAAGAGTGAAAGCAGAACACCAACGACCAGCTGGTCTCCTCCAACCTCTTGCTATCCCAGAATGGAAGTTTGATCATATCGAAATGGACTTCGTGACTGGTTTTCCAAAGTCCAAGCGCGGAAATGATGCTATCTTCGTTGTCATCGACAAGCTTTCTAAAGTGGCTCATTTCCTTCCAATCAAAGAATCCATCACAGCAGCTCAGTTGGCAGAGCTATACACCTCCAGAATTGTCTCCTTGCACGGCATTCCACAATTGATTTCTTCAGATCGTGGAAGCATCTTCACCTCTAAGTTCTGGGACTCCTTCCAGAAGGCCATGGGCACAAACATTCGCTTCAGCACAGCTTTCCATCCTCAAACTAGTGGCCAAGTCGAGCGAGTCAATCAAATTCTTGAAGATATGCTCAGGGCTTGTGTCATTTCCTTTGGCATGAAATGGGAAGATTGTCTTCCATATGCCGAATTCTCCTACAACAACAGCTTCCAAGCGAGTTCGGGCAAGGCCCCATTCGAGATTCTCTATGGCAGAAAGTGTCGTACTCCTCTCAATTGGTCAGAGACTGGTGAACGCCAACTTCTTGGCAATGACTTAATCACTGAAGCTGAAGAAATGTGTAAAGTCATCCGTGATAATCTCAAAGCCGCGCAATCGCGCCAGAAGAGTTACTATGATAGTAAGCACCGTGATGTGGCTTTCGAGATCGGAGACCATGTCTACCTCCGCGTCTCTCCAATGAAAGGCACTCGTCGCTTCGGTATCAAAGGGAAGCTTGCCCCTAGATACGTGGGTCCTTTCAAGATCATTGGCAAAAGAGGCGACCTCGCCTATCAACTTGAGCTTCCTTCCAACTTCGCGAACGTGCACGATGTGTTCCACGTGTCACAGCTCCGCAAGTGCTTCAAGACGCCTGAGCGCACTATCAACTTCGAAGAGATTGACCTCCAAGAAGATTTGTCTTATCATGAGCACCCCGTTGCTATTCTTGAAGAAACTGAGCGCAAGACTCGCAACAAGTCAATCAAATTCCTGAAAGTGAAGTGGTCGCACCATTCCGACCGGGAAGCCACCTGGGAACGCGAGGACCATCTCCGTTCCGAATATCCGGAGTTCTTTCAGTCCTAGATCTCGGGACGAGATCCTCTCGTAGTGGTGGAGTGTTGTAACACCCCGCATGTAACTTTCCATATTTGTAACTCCAACTCTTGCCATTTTCGGCTATGTGTTATGATATTCCCTCCGTGGTCGGGTTTTGTTTTCGTTTTGTATTTTGTTCATGTCATGCATTTCATATCATGTCATCATGTGCATTGCATTTGCATACGTGTTCGTCTCATGCATCCGAGCATTTTCCCCGTTGTCCGTTTTGCAATCCGCGCTCCCATCTCCTCCGGCGCACCCCTCTTGTTTTCTTTCGTGAGCGGGTGTCAAATGTTCTCGGAATGGACCGAGGCTTGTCAAGTGGCCTTGGTATACCACCGGTAGACCACCGGTCAAGTTTCGTTCCATTTGGAGGTCGTTTGGTACTCCAACGGTTAACCGGGTAACCGCAGATGCCTTCTGTGTGTTGCAGCAAAACCCCCCTCAAAACCAGCCCAAAACCCACCAAACTCTCTTCCATGCTGTAGGTCGTTCGATCACGATCGTGTGGGCGAAAACCGCACCTCATTTGGACTCTCCTAGCTCCCTCTACCTATAATAGTGTCTCCTCCCGAAATCCAACCGCAGATCCAAACCCTAGCCCGCCTCCCTCCGCGCGCCGGGACGAAACCCGCGCCGCCGCTCCAGCCATCACGAGCTGCCACGTCAGCAGCCCGTACGCCGCCGCCGCCGAAGCCCGCGGCCCAGCGCCAGCCCCGCGACCCGCGCGCTCGCTTGTCGCCCGCGCCTCCGCCTCCCGCGCCGCCGCAAGCCCTCCGCCGCCGCCGGCCGCGTGCCCCGCTCGTCGCCGTGCCCGCCGTGCCCGCGTGCCGCCGCCGTCCCCGCGCGGCACCGCCGCCCGGGGGCGCGCCTCCCGAGGGAACCGCCGCCGTCGCGCCTCCTACCTCCCCTCCGCCGTCGGCGCTGTCACCCTTCCTCTCCCGTCGCCGCGACCGAGCAGCCCTCGATCCGATTGGTCAAAGGCGCAGGTTGACTTTCCCGAGACCCCGATTTTCTCTGTCTTTGCCAATTGTTACAGCATGTGCACCTGTTCATCATGGCATAACTCTCTATACATATCTCCGTTTTGTGTGTGTAATATGTCAATTGTTATCTCGTGATGCTCTACATTTGTTCAATTGCACATGTCATTAGAGTCATCTTGATGCCCAAATCTCTGGTGCAAGAGTGCTAGTTGCTGTTATCTGCTGGTTCTTAGCAGAACTTGGAGATTTGTTATTTTTGTATCATTTAATCTGTGCATCTTATGGGCATGAGCTCTACATGTGTTTTGTTGTATGCCATGCCATCTTTCCAGTGGTGTATGCCATGTATTTTTGTGATCTCTGTGGTGACTAGCACAAGCATGCAAACTAGGCTCCGTAATGTTTCTGATTTCAGGGACTTGTCTTTGTCTGCTGTTATTTTGTTGCCATGTAAACTTGATGCTACAGAGAGATCCATGCATATTTTGGAGATGTTCAGTAAGGATGTTTTGTAGATATTGTTGTAATTGATCCATTCCTGCCCTTGTTTGCAATTATGGAGTGCCATAGCATGACTCAATCTTGCTCTACTTTTGCTATAAAATATTTCTGGCAGATTGTTTACGTATTATTCATTTTTGCCAAGCTTGTTGTAGTTGATCCATACATGCTATGCTTTTGTTCTTTACATGGATAGCTTCATAAACATGCCATATTGCTGTAGGTATTCTTTTTTTGTCATGCATTGCTTTGTGGTGAGTGCATCAAGCTCACCAAGATGCCCTCATATTATTGTTTCTGCCATGCTCTGTTTTCTGCCAAGTCTGAAACCTGTTAACGAAACTTGCTATGTTTACATGGTTGCCATCATATCTTCTGGTCCTTTTTGGCTTATGGTCAGTAAGGGACTTTTGTCATATGCATTTAGTAGAATACTTCCATGCCTTGTTTTGCCATGTTAAGTTCCTGTAGCATGTTGATTTTCGTGCTCTAACATTGCTACCTGATGCTGTTTTCTGCCATGTCCAGTATTATCACCAAGTCTGTGAACCTGTTATCTTTTGCACTTTTGCCATGCTTGTTTGAGCTTGTTATGTTGTGATCTAGCCGTAGCTCAGTGTTCATCTTTTGTCAAGAATCTCCTGTAGATTACTGTAATATGCTTTGTTGCTATGTTGGAGTGCTGTAGCATTGTTACTTGTTGCATTTTAAGTGCTATCATGCTGTTAATCGCAGATTCGTGTCATTCTTGTTTTGCTTGCCATTTGCAAACCGTGCATCCGTTTCCGGTGATCTTTATATCGATTTCGACCGAAATCATCTCATCTTTCCAGTGGCATGCTTGGTTTGCCAAGTTACTGCCTTGTTCATCATTTTCCTTCCGGAGCACGCATATGCATCGCATATCATATCTTGCATATCATACATGTTTTGCATCATGTTGCTTGTGCATTTCTCGTGATTGATTGTGGTTCCGTTGCTTGTGTTCTTGTCTTGGGTAGAGCCGGGAGACGAGTTCGTGAACGAGGAACCTGTTGAGTACGCTTACGAGGATCAAGCTTTCGACAACTCTGAGAACCTTGCAGGCAAGATGACCACCCCTCGAAATCACTTCTATCTTTGCTTTGCTAGTTGTTCGCTCTATTGCCATGCTGCGCTACCTATCACTTGCTATATCATGCCTCCCATATTGCCATGTCAGCCTCTAACCATCCTTTCCTAGCAAACCGTTGTTTGGCTAAGTTACCGCTTTTGCTCAGCCCTTCTTATAGCGTTGCTAGTTGCAGGTGAAGTTGAAGTTTGTTCCATGTCGGAACATGGATATGTTGGGATATCACAATATCTCTTATTTAATTAATGCATCTATATATTTGGTAAAGGGTGGAAGGCTCGGCCTTATGCCTGGTGTTTTGTTCCACTCTTGCCGCCCTAGTTTCTGTCATACCGGTATTATGTTCCTTGAGTTTGCGTTCCTTACGCGGTCGGGTGATTTATGGGACCCCCTTGACAGTTCGCCTTGAATAAAACTCCTCCAGCAAGGCCCAACCTTGGTTTTACCATTTGCCACCTAAGCCTTTTCCCCCGGGTTTTCGCGAGCCCGAGGGTCATCTTTATTTTAAACCCCCGGGCCAGTGTTCCTCTGAGTGCTGGTCCAAACTAGAGCCCTTGCAGCGCCACCTTGGGGAAACTCGAGGATTGGTTTTAGTTGTACGACTGCTCATCCGGTGTGCCCTGAGAACGAGATATGTGCAGCTCCTATCGGGATTTGTCGGCACATTCGGGCGGCTTTGCTGGTCTTGTTTTACCATTGTCGAAATGTCTTGTAAACCGGGATTCCGAGACTGATCGGGTCTTTCCGGGAGAAGGTTTATCCTTCGTTGACCGTGAGAGCTTATGATGGGCTAAGTTGGGACACCCCTGCAGGGTATTATCTTTCGAAAGCCGTGCCCGCGGTTATGAGGCAGATGGGAATTTGTTAATGTCCGGTTGTAGAGAACTTGTCACTTGACCCAATTAAAATACATCAACTGTGTGTGTAGCCGTGATGGTCTCTTCTCGGCGGAGTCCGGGAAGTGAACACGGTTTGAGTTATGAATGACGTAAGTAGGAGTTCAGGATCACTTCTTGGTCATTGCTAGATGACGACCGTTCCGTTGCTTCTCTTCTCGCTCTCTTTTGCGTATGTTAGCCACCATATATGCTTATTGCCGCTGCAGCTCCACCTCATTACACCATCCTTTCCTATAAGCTTAAATAGTCTTGATCTCGCGGGTGTGAGATTGCTGAGTCCTCGTGACTCACAGATTCTACCAAAACAGTTGCAGGTGCCGACGATGCCAGTGCAGATGATGGGATCGATCTCAAGTGGGAGTTCGATGAGGAACGTGGTCGTTACTATGTGTCTTTTCCTGATGATCAGTAGTGGAGCCCAGTTGGGACGATCGGGGATCTAGCATTTGGGGTTATCTTATTTTCATTTGGATCTTGACCGTAGTCGGTCTATGTGTGTATTTTGGATGATGTATGATTATATTTATGTATTGTGTGAAGTGGCGATTGTAAGCCAACTCTTTATCCCATTCTTGTTCATTACATGGGATTGTGTGAAGATGACCCTTCTTGCGACAAAACCACAATGCGGTTATGCCTCTAAGTCGTGCCTCGACACGTGGGAGATATAGCCGCATCGTGGGTGTTACACTACGGCCCACGGCGTGGCCCCATTTACGGCTTGGTACCACCCACCTTCAGCACCAGCAACATGAGACCCTCGCGAGGCGGACGACGCCAAGACCTCCAGAAGGAGCGGCCTCCTCAGGCTGGCTCCTAAGGAGCGGAGATTTCTATGCAAGCCTCCACCTCGTGAGGTTTGGATGATGCAAGCCATGATGACCAAGGCTAGGAAGGCGCCAGCGAGCGCAATATAGCAGTTCCCTCTTTGGTGCTAAAGAGGCAAGCGCAGGCGCGCAGTCCCAAGGAATCAGCCAAAGGTTTACATTCCCATGCAACAAGACAAGGACCGCCAGGACGGCGATATGGAGGTCATTGCCGAGCCCACCACGGTGTCACGACCAGAAGCTTTGTAGGTGAAGACCACCTTTCGTCAGGATAAGATGTACTGGTTGTCTCCCTTCGAATTTGGCCGTTGTGAGATCCCTTCCCGCCTTCATTTTGGGGGAAGAGGACCAAGGCCACTATAAATATAACCTAGCCACCACCATAGTAGGGGATCGGATCATTGAGACCATCCTCTCCCTCACCAGCCTAAGGACACACCTCCTGAGGTTGTTCTACCACTATACTAGTTCATCCTTAGCCCACCTCGAGGCCAATCCACCACAAAGCAGGAGTAGGGTTTTACACCGCAAGGTGGCCCTAACCCGAGTAAACTGTTGAGTCCCATTTTCTTCCTGTTCATCGAGTTAGGCTATGAGATCAGCGAGTAGGCAGGCCGGGGAGGTTGAGTTCTTTGCACTCACCCTAGAGTTCGAATCTATCCAGGGTCTCCGGAGCCCGGAATCCGACAATCGCCTCTCCTTATATCCCGTTCATCTGAAACTTCTGTCTTTCCGCAATTCACCCGTTCTCTTTCCGGCAGTCCCCCAGGCCGAAGAGCCAGAGCTACTAGAAGAGGTGGCCAGCATAGGGAGAGCTGCTGTGGACGAGGTCGCCAAGATGACCACTGCGGAGGAACAACACCTCGTTGTCGGGCATGCCTTAATTCCTTGGCGGTGGTGGAGCATTCTTCGGAGAATACCCCAGAGGTGGGAGTAGTGGTCAAGGAGATGATCCCTCTCCAAACCATGAATCCCCTTCCCTCCTCCGGGCCCACGATGGAGACCTCACCACCCCCCTCGAGTCTGGCACTGGTCTTGAAGTAGCCTGACACTGGAGGCCCCGGCCCATCAATGGTGGCGGGCGTGGAGCATCAAGGGGTTGGAGAGGCGGGTGATTCAGTTGCCGTCGCAATGGACTTGTCCTTCCTGGAGTCCATGGTGACGGGTGTCAAGGAAATGCAGGCCCAGCATGACCAGAAGTGGCGGGGCTCAAGGAGCGGCGCGAGTCACCGGCAGGGTGGATCAGAAACTGAATGACAAGTGTTTGGAGCTGCACGAGTAGCACGTCAAGCAATTCAAAGGTGCTTATGAGGTAGCAAGAGCCGCTCCTGATGATGAGGGAAGATATCATGGCCCGTAAAGCGCGCCTGGCGGACCGCAAGGCGCGCTTGGATGCCAGAGAGCAAGAGATGTCCCTCCGGGAGGAGAAGCTTGGAGCTACCCTCCGCGCCAATGATGATGATCTGGAGGCCCTCGTACATCAACGCACCAAAGAGTTGGAAGACAAGCACAAATCTGCCTTGGATACCCTCACAACTAATTCTGCAACCCAATTGAAGAAACTCACTGATGACCTATCTGCCACATCCACTGCCAAGACTGACATTGGCCAGCTTATGACTAGGCTGACAGAAGAGCTTGTCGGAAGCATCAAAGAGGCAGAGACCCTCAAGGAGGAAGTGTGGAGGACAGAGGCTCTCCTGACTGATATGCAGTCGTAGCTTTCCTCCAGGACCCAAATCCTTGAAACTGCCAATGGCACCATCACGGATCTCAAGGCCAGGATCGACACCATGGAAAGGGCGGCAGAATCTAATGAATCTGGCTAAGTGCAACTGTCCAGAGATCTGGACAATGCCCAACGTCTCCGGAAGGATGCAGAAGACCAGCTGCGAATCACTCTGAGCAAGTCAACCTCTGGAGCAGGAGCCTGGTTGATATTGCTACGTCTCCAACATATCTATAATGTTTGATTGTTCCATGCTATTATATTATCTCTTTTGGATGTTTAATGGGCTTTATTATGCACTTTTATATTATTTTTGGGACTAAGCTATTAACCGAAGGCCCAGTGCAAATTGCTATTTTTTGTCTATTTCAGTATTTCGCATAAAAGGAATATCAAACGGAATCCAAACGGAATGAAACCTTCGCGAGGATCAATTTTGGAACAAACGCGATCCATGAGACTTGGAGTGGACGTCAAGGAAGCAACGAGGCGGCCACGAGGTAGGGAGGCGCTCCCAGGGGGATAGGCGCGCCCCCACCCTTGTGGGCCTATCGTGGCTCCATCGACCTACTTCTTTCGCCTATATATACTCATATACCCTGAAAACATCCAGGAGCACCACAAAACCCTATTTCCACCGCTGCAACCTTCTGTACCCGTGAGATCCCATCTTGGGGCCTTTTTCGGCGCTCCAACGGAGGGGGAATCGATCACGGAGGGCTTCTACATCAACACCATAGGATGTGTGAGTAGTTTACCACACACCTTCGGGTCCATAGTTATTAGCTAGATGGCTTCTTCTCTCTCTTGATCTCAATACAAAGTTCTCCCTGATCTTCTTGGAGACCTATTCGATGTAATTCTTTTTGCGGTCTATTTGTCGAGATCCGATGAATTGTGGGTTCATGATCAAGATTATCTATGACCAATATTAGATTCTTCTCTGAATTCTTATATGCAAGATTTAATATCTTTGCAAGTCTCTTCGAATTATTAGTTTGGTTTAGCCTACTAGATTGATCTTTCTTGGAATGGGAGAAGTGCTTAGCTTTGGGTTCAATCTTGTGGTGTCCTTTCCCAGTGACAGCAGGGGCAGCAAGGCATGTATTGTATTGTTGCCATCGAGGATAAAAATATGGGGTTTATATCATATTGCTTGAGTTTATCCCTCTACATCATGCCATCTTGCCTAATGCATTAGTCTGTTCTTATGAACTTAATACTCTAGATGCATGCTGGATAGCGGTCGACGTGTGGAGTAATAGTAGTAGATGCAGAATCGTTTCTGTCTACTTGTCACGGACGTGATGCCTATATACATGATCATGCCTAGATATTCACATAACTATGAGCTTTTCTATCAATTACTCGACAATAATTTGTTCACCCACCGTAGATTATGCTATCTTGAGAGAAGCCACTAGTGAAACCTATGGCCCCTGGGTCTATCTTCCATCATATTAATCTCCCGCCAACGAGCTATTTCTGTCGCCGCTTATTTTGCAATCTTTACTTTCCAATCTATACAACAAAAATACCAAAAATATTTATCTTATTATCTTTATCAGATCTCACTTTTGCAAGTGGCCATGAAGGGATTTACAACCCCTTTATCGCGTTGGTTGCAAGGTTCTTGATTGTTTGTGCAGGTACTAGGGACTTGCGTGTAGTGTCCTACTGGATTGATACCTTGGTTCTCAAAAACCGAGGGAAATACTTACGCTACTTTGCTGCATCACCCTTTCCTCTTCAAGGAAAACCAACGCATGCTCAAGAGGTAGCAAGAAGGATTTCTAGTGCCGTTGCCGGGGAGATCTACACACAAGGCAGGACATACCAAGTACCCATCACAAACTCTTCTCCCTCGCATTACATTATTTGCCATTTGCCTCTCGTTTTCCTCTCCCCCACTTCACCTTTGCCTTTTCTTCGCCTTCTTCCCGTATGTATCTTTGTTTGTGTTTCCATGTGCCTTCTATTTGCTTGCATCTTTGCTTGCTAAAAATCTATTGATATGGATCCACTTAAAGTGTTCTACTTGCATCATCCTCGATCCATATGCTCTCGTGCTGAAAGCCCAACTACCCTAGTTGATGGGAAATCTTTAAATGAGCATGCTCATTTTGTGCTTCACCGTTCGTCTGAAAAAGGGAGACTCTTATGGGATCAAATAAACAGATTGTTGTGTTATGCTTGGAATGTTTGTGAAATTTATGATTTTACTTGCTGCTCTAAGAACCCTAAAAACACCTCCCCTACCTATTTGAGTTTAATGATAACGAAATCTTATCTTCTGATGCAAAGGTGTTTATAGTTACTATAATATCAAACAAATTGAAGAATTTGTTGCTTTTAAGGGTGCTTATGAAGTTGCTTCTTTGATTGAAAAGTATGATATTACTTTGTACGAATCTGAAAATTTTGACATACTTAAATATTCCTATGAAAACTATGCTCATAATGTCTATGTCAAAGACATTATTGAAAGAATGACCGCTTTGGAAGAAAATAATAATATGCATGAGTCTATAGATAATTATGATTTCGATGATTTTATTTAAATATCCCTTGATGAACATGATGCTTGCTATTCTTATGGCCATGATGCCAATATTTATGAAGATGAATTTGCTATAGTTACTTATGTTAAACATGAGATCGTTACTATTGCACCCATACTTGATAATTCCTTCGATGAAATGCATGATTGCAATGATTTTACTATAAATTCTCTTGATGTCAATTGTGCTAATAATATGCAAAACCCTAAGCTTGGGGATGCTAGTTTTGCTATGTCTACTACTTGTTGCAATGATCATGATTGGGGTGATTCTTCTTATGATCTTGAAAATTTATTTAAGCCCCATTATGAATACGAGATTGATAACAGTGTTTGCAATAATATTTAAAGTGGGTTTGGAAGAGTGTCAACTTTAGATCCCACATATTTGGAGAATGTTCAACCTTATGGTATTTTTGATAAAAGTGGGTTTGCAGAGGTCATGACTTTAGTTAATGAGAATCCCACTATTTTGGAAGAGTGTCAACTTAGCATGCATGTGGATCATGAGAATATGTTATGTGATAGCTATTTTTTTGAATTGGCCTATGATCCTACATGTAATTATTATGAGAGAGAAAAATATGGTTGTATAAATTTTTATCTTACTAAATTACTTCTCGTCATGTTGAGATTGCTATCGTCTCTTTCTTCTTCCTTGCATATGCTAATTTTTGCTTGCTATGATAATTTGTTTGCTTATAAAATGCCTATGCATAGGAAGTATGTTAGACTTAGATGTGTTTATCACGTGTTTTATGATGCTCTCTTTGTGCTTTAATTCTTGTCTTTGATGTGAGCATCATTAAAATTATCAATGCCTAGCTAGGGTCGTTAAATGATAGCGCTTGTTGGGAGGCAACCCAATTTTATTTTTGTTCCTTGATTTTTGTTCCTGTTAAGTAATAAATAATTCATATAGCTTCTTTTTAGATGTGTTTTTATGTTTTAATTAGTGTTTGTGCCAAGTAGAACCTTTGTGAAGACTTGTGTGAAGTCTTTGCGATCTTGCTGTAAAAAACAGAAAATTTAGCGCTCACGAGATTAGCTGCCATTTTTTACTGGAGAGTGCTTTTAGGTTGATTCTTTTTGCAGATGATTAATAGGAAAATTCCTCACGTCCACCAATTTATTTTCAGAATTTTTGGAGTTACATAAGTATACGTTTGATACAGATTACTACAGACGGTTCTGTTTTTGACAGATTCTGTTTTTCGTGTGTTGTTTGCTTATTTTGATGAATCTATGGCTAGTATCGGGGGGTATGAACCATAGAGAAGTTAGAATACAGTAGGTTTAACACCAATATAAATAAATAATGAGTTCATTATAGTACCTTAAAGTTGTGGTTTGTTTTTTTATACTAACAGAGCTCATGAGTTTTTCTGTTGAGTTTTGTGTTGTGAAGTTTTCAAGTTTTTGGGAAAGATTTGATGGATTTTGGAATAAGGAGTGGCAAGAGCCTAAGCTTGGGGATGCCCGAGGCACCCCAAGGTAAAATTCAAGGACAACCAAAAGCCTAATCTTGGGGATGCCCCGGAAGGCATCCCGTCTTTCGTCTTCGTCTATCGGTAACTTTACTTGAGGCTATATTTGTATTCACCACATGATATGTGTTTTGCTTGGAGTGTCTTGTATGATTTGAGTCTTTGCTTTCTAGTTTACCACAATCATCCTTGCTATACACACCTTTTGAGAGAGACACACATGAATTGGAATTTATTAGAATACTCTATGTGCTTCACTTATATCTTTTGAGCTAGATAATATTGCTCTAGTGCTTCACTTATATCTTTTAGAGCACGGTGGTGGTTTTATTTTATAGAAATTACTGAGCTCTCATGCTTCACTTCTATTATTTTTAGAGTCCTTTAGAACATCATGGTAATTTTCTTTGGCTATAAAATTAGTCCTAATATGATAGGCATCCAAGATGGGTATAATAAGAACTTTCATAAAAAGTGCATTGAATACTATGAGAAGTTTGATACTTGATGATTGTTTTGAGATATGAAGATGGTAATATTAAAGTTGTGCTAGTTGAGTAATTGTGAAATTGAGAAATACTTGTGCTAGAGTTTGCAAGTCCCGTAGCATGCACGTATGGTAAACGTTGTGTGACAAATTTGAAACATGAGGTGTTATTTGATTGTCATCCTTATGAGTGGCGGTCGGGGACGAGCGATGGTCTTTTCCTACCAATCTACCCCCTAGGAGCATGCGCGTAATGCTTGGTTTTTGATGACTTGTAGATTTTTGCAATAAGTATGTGAGTTCTTTATAACTAATGTTGAGTCCATGGATTATACGCACTCTCACCTTTCCATCATTGCTAGCCTCTTCGGTACCGTGCATTGCCCTTTCTCACCTTGAGAGTTGGTGCAAACTTCGCCGGTGCATCCAACCCCCGTGATATGATACGCTCTATCACACATAAACCTCCTTATATCTTCCTCAAAATGGCCACCATACCTACCTATTATGGCATTTCCATAGCCATTCCGAGATATATTGCCATGCAACTTTCCACCGTTTCATTTATTATGACACACTTCATCATTGTCATATTGCATGCATGATCATGTAGTTGACATTGTATTTGTGGCAAAGCCACCATGCATAATTTCATATATGTCACTCTTGATTCACTACCCATCCCGGTACACCGCCAGAGGCATTCATATAGAGTCATATTTTGTTCTAGTATCGAGTTGTAATCATTGAGTTGTAAATAAATAGAAGTGTGATGATCATCATTAATAGATCATTGTCCCAAAAAAAGAGAAAGGCCAAATAAAAAAAGGCCCTAAAAAAAGAAAAGAAATAAAAGGGACAATGCTACTATCCTTTTTTCCACACTTGTGCTTCAAAGTAGCACCATGATCTTTATGATAGAGTGTCTCTTATTTTGACACTTTCATATACTAGTGGGAATCTTTCATTATAGAACTTGACTTGTATATTCCAAAAATGGGCTTCCTCAAATGCCCTAGGTCTTCGTGAGCAAACAAGTTGGATGCACACCCACTTAGTTTCTTTTGTTGAGCTTTCATACATTTATAGCTCTAGTGCATCAGTTGCATGGCAATCCCTACTCCTTGCATTGACATCAATTGATGAGCATCTCCCTAGCCCGTTGATTAGCCATGTCAATGTGAGACTTTCTCCTTTTTTGTCTTCTCCACACTACCCGCATCATTATATTCTATTCCACCCATAGTGCTATGACCATGGGTCACACTCATGTATTGCGTGAAAGTTGAAAAAAGTTTGAGATTACTAAAGTATGAAATAATTGCTTGGCTTGTCATCGGGGTTGTGCATGATGAGAGCATTTTTGTGTGACGAAAATAAAGCATATTCAAACTATATGATTTTGTAGGGATAAGCTTTCTTTGGCCATGTTATTTTGAGAAGACATAATTGCTTAGTGAGTAGGCTTGAAGTATTATTATTTTTATGTCAATATTAAACCTTTATCTTGAATCTTTGGGATCTGAACATTCATGCCACAATAAAGAGAATTACTTTCAAAATTATGTTAGGTAGCATTCCACATAAAAAATTCTGTTTTTATCATTTACCTACTCGAGGACGAGCAGGAATTAAGCTTGGGGATGTTTGATACGTCTCCAACGTATCTATCATTTTTTATTGTTCCATGCTATTATATTATCTGTTTTGGATGTTTAATGGGCTTTATTATGAACCTTTATATTATTTTTGGGACTAACCTATTAACCGAAGGCCCAGTGCAAATTGCTGTTTTTTTTGCCTATTTCAGTGTTTCGCAAAAAATGAATATCAAACGGAATCCAAACGGAATGAAACCTTCGCGAGGATCGTTTTTGGAACAAACGCAATCCAGGAGAATTGGAGTGGACGTCAAGGAAGCAATGAGGCGGCCACGAGGTAGGGAGGCGCGCCCAGGGGGTAGGCGCGCCCCCACCCTCGTGGCTCCACCGACCTACTTCTTTCGCCTATATATACTCATATACCCTGAAAACATCTAGGAGCACCACGAAACCCTATTTCTACTTCCGCAACCTTCTGTACCCGTGAGATCCCATCTGGGGCCGTTTCCGGCGCTCCGTCGGAGGGGGAATCGATCTCGAAGGGCTTCTACATCAACACCATAGCCTCTCCGATGATGTGTGAGTAGTTTACCACAGACCTTCGGGTCCATAGTTATTATCTAGATGGCTTCTTCTCTCTCTTTGGATCTCAATACAAAGTTCTCCTTAATCTTCTTGGATATCTATTCGATGTAATTCTTTTTGCGGCGTGTTTGTCAAGATCCGATTAGTTGTGGGTTTATGATCAAGATTATCTATGAACAATATTTGATTCTTCTCTGAATTCTTATATGCATGATTTAATATCTTTGCAAGTCTCTTCGAATTATCAGTTTGGTTTGGCCTACTAGATTGATCTTTCTTAGAATGGGAGAAGTGCTTAGCTTTGGGTTCAATCTTGCGGTGTCTGTCGGTTGGTAGGTGCGACATATGCCAACGGGTGGCTTATCATTGTGGGAGCCAGTAAGACGTCGCCGGTGCCTGGAAACGGGATGAGGCGAAGACATGCACGCCGGCGAATCTTATCCAGGTTCGGGGCTCTCCGTGGAGATAACACCCCTAGTCCTGCTCTGCAGGGTCTCTGCATGATCATTAGATCAATACAAATGGCTACAAGTGCTCCTCGAGCGGTCTGGCTAGAGGAAGAAGAAGGGCAAGGCTAGCTCTCCCTTTTCTCTCTAGGTGGTGTGTGTAACTCGATGAGATCAACCCTTTGCATGGGTGTCCCGGGGGGTTTATATAGGCCTACCCCCAGGGGTACAATGGTAATCCGACTCGGCGCGGGTCCCAGCCGTCAGTGTCTACGCTCGCTGGCTTCTCCGCCGGTCATTGGGGCCCACCGACTGGTGGGTCCCGCCGGCTGCCGGCTTCTCGGCCGGCACGCCGGCCCCACCGCATGGGGGCTTTGTCGGTGGCTGGTTACTGTTGCCTCGCCTCAGATGACGAGGGCTTTGTCGAGGTAAGCATGGCTATAGTGTCGCCGCCTTGCGAGCTCTCACTGTAGCCTTACCTCGTCTTGTCTCCTTACTGGGGCGCATGCTTCGAGGGAGGGATGTAGCCGGCTATTGGGAGCCGGCCACATCCCTGGCCGACTAGAGGAGGCCGGGCCGTCTTCAGATGTCTCTCTGGCAAAAGGGGCCCGCCGCCCGCGGGCCGTTCTGGCACCTGTCGTGGGTGACATCGAGGCCAACATGGCTACAGTGGCGCGCCGGACGGGGGATGGCTGGCCCGTACGACGCCCTATAGCCACCCCTGCTCCGGGAATCGGGGGTAGTGGGTTGTACTGTGGCCACACCACATCGTACCGCCGCTATGAGTGTTCAATCTTGGTGGGTGCAATCTTGGCCGGCTTCCGGGAGCCGGCTTTCTTCGTAGCCGGGTTCCGAGAGTCGGTCTTCTAGGGGCCGGCTTCCCGGAGTCGGCCATCTCGTATCTTTCTTGGAGGAGGTTTCTGGGGCTGGGTCGCCTTCTGGGAGACGGCCCTGGGGGTAGCCGGCCGTGGGAAGGCGGCCCTAGGCTTTGTATGCTTGAAGGCCTGAACGGCCTGATAATTTTCAAAGAGCCAGGGGAGTCGGTTAGGCTACCTGCGGTCATTTACTCCGACAGTAGTCCCCGAAGCTGGTTGGGCTTCGAGGCTGAGTGGAGGTCGAGAAGCTCGGTCAGCTTCTTGTCTTGGCGAGCCAGCAGCTGGGAGCAGGCTTCGGTTGGGCGCGCCGTCTTGGCAAAAAAAATTTGAAGTCGGAAGGCGGGAATCTGTCGGCGCGTGCGCCGGGCTGCTGGCCGGCCGCTCGCCGCCTGTGAACCACGTGGCGTCCCCTGGCTGAAGGGAGCCTGCCAACCCACGCGCGCGACAAGACGTCGCCGCAGGCCAAGGCCCACCACTCCTACGCCTAGGCCCAGGCGCGGATTCTTTGCGGCCCAAAGCCGTCCGCACGTCTTCTGGCGACGGTTTCCGCACGCCGTTAGGGCGCAGTAATCGCGGGACGTGGGGGAGTGGGTGCAGTTAATCCCATGTTCCTCCCCACGCCTCGCCTCCTCGGCTTCGCCGCACGAGGCTATAAGTAGGGGGAGGGGGAAGCGGCAGGCGCTCGCACGCTCCTCCCTTCTCCGCCATCTTCTTCCCCCGGCTTCCCCTCACAGTAGCACCTTGCCGCCGCGCCGTCCCACCATTCTTCACTCCAACCCGCAGCTCTGCCGCCGCAGGGCCGTGCTCTCTCCGCCGCCGCACCCCTCCTCGCTAGCTTCTCGCCGCTATGCAGTACGGCGGGGACTGGGACGGCTCCAACGTCCACATGGACCACATCGAGTTCCTTCGCAAGATGCGGCGGCTGCCCGGCGCGGACCAAGTGCCGGTCCGCCTCGCGCCGGCGAGGGAGATCACGCCAGAGCCGGAGGAAGGCGAGCGGGTAGTCTTCCGCTCGCATTTCCTGCGCGGCATCGGCTTGCCGGCGAGCGCCTTCTTCCGCTCCTTTGTCGAATTCTATCAACTCCAGCCGCGACACCTCACTCCGAACACGGTGGTGCTGCTGTCCGCCTTCATCACCCAGTGCGAAGGCTTCCTTGGCGTTCTCCCCACCATCGAGCTCTGGGGGAGTTCTTCCAATCTAAGCTGGGCACCCGCATGCAGGGCGTGCCGGCCCAGAGCGGCGCCTTCATCGCGATGCGGAGGCCGGCGGCCAACAACCCCTTCCCCGTCATCACGTTAATCCAGTCGGTGAAGCGCTGGCAGAAGTCCTATTTCTACGTGAAGAACGTCGCCCCTGCAGGGCGACTACGTCAACTTGCCGGCTTACGTAGCCGGCCCGCCGGCTGGGAGGCGGCCCCACTGGTCCTATCGGGCCGCGTCGCTGACGCCGGCTGGAGCCGCGGCCGTCGTCCGACTGCGGGTGATGATCCAGTCGGAGGGCCTGACTGGGCCCGACTTGCTGGCCACCTTCGTCGTGCGCCGGGTGCTTCCGCTTCAGAGCCGCCCTCACCTAATCTGTCAGATGAGCTGCCAGCTCGATCCGAGCCGGATGTGCACCAAGGACATGCCGCATGACGAGGTGGCTCACATGGTGAATTACCTTGCGAACTGTAAGCTCTCCGCAGAGTGGCGGTTTGGCAAGGAGCCATATTCCCGTGCGCATCCTCCGCCCATGGTATGTTTTCTCTTTCCTTTTC